>NC_057814.1:154661736-154677290 GCF_018294505.1 Triticum aestivum
GGTGGAGGGGTGCCCGTGGAGGGGTTGTTGAACAGGACCCCGTGGTGTGGAGGGCTGGATGAACAGTAGACGATGGAGGGGTGCCCGTGGAGGGGTGGTTGAACAGTAGCTGGTGGAGTAGCGCGCAGTGGAGGCTGGATGAACAGGAGCCTGTGGAGGCTGGAGGAGGTCGACGGTAGCCCGTGGAGGCCGAAGGAGGTCGACAGTGGAGATGAACAGTATCCCGTGGAGTCCCGTTTTGCGGTACGCCACACCCCTCCCGATGAACAGGACCCCCGTTTCGACCGTAGGAGGTCCGTTTCGTCCGTTTTGCGAAATACGGTGGCCCATCCGGTGGGTCCCCACTGTCAGGTGGAGGAATAATTATTTTGCGCGTAATAAGGAGGCACTTCCTTCGTGGACCCAGCTGTCAGCCTCTCCACGTATAGTCCACGTCCGATGGAAGCCATTCCTTGACCACGTTGACCACGCCGCGCCGAGAGCACCAGCGCGGTGGACGACGGCGAGGCCTAGGAAGGGGACGACGCGGAGCCGGGGAAGACGCGGCAGTGGATGCCCACGCGTAGAGGAGTATGAGGGTTCACTCGTTCGGCTGCGGTGTGAGGCTGCCGTCGCCGCAGAATAACAGGGGTTGTGGGTGCGTAGAGGGATGGCCTGGCCAACGGTGGGAGTAGTAGGGGGCGGTGAGGCCTCCGCGGCATCACAGCCGACCACGGGCGGCAGGAGCAGGCGGCACGACCGGCGCTGCTTTGGGCGGTTGGAGCAAGAAGACCAGAGGTTGAAGAAGCACTACGGCCGTTGGATGGACATCGTACGGTCACTGGAGCTATAATCGTTCATATATTGACTAAAGTTGACAAAGGCCTCTGTCCCAGTCAACTTAGTAGGCCCACAAGTCAGCCTCCCACCAAGGTGGGTCCCAGCTAGCAGGGGGTATTCATTTTTTTGTGCGTAATAAGGAGGCACTTCCGGTGGGTCCGAGCTGACAGCGAGGGGAACGTTTTTTTTGCAAAATACGGTGGCCCGTCTTGTGGGTCCCAGCAGTCAGGGGGACACATTTTTTTTCACGAAACACTGGTGGCCCGTCCGGTGGGTCCCTGCTGTCAGGTGGAGGAATAATTATTTTCCGCGTAATAAGGAGGCACTTCCTTGCGGCTGTCGTGGACCCAGCTGTCAGCCTCTCCACGTACAGTACTCTTCCGATGGAAGTCGGTCGTTGACCACATTGACCATGCCGCGCCGAGAGCACCACGGCGGTGGATGACGGCGAGGCCTAGGAAGGGGACGACGCGGAGCCGGGGAAGACGCGGCAGTGGAAGCCCGCGCGGAGAGGAGTACGAGGGTTCACCGGTTCGGCTGCGGTGTGAGGCTGCCGTTGCCGCAGAATAACAGGGGGTGTGGGTGAGTAGAGGGATGCCCTGGCCAGCGGTGGGAGTAGTAGGGGGCGCTGAGGCCTGCGCGGCAGCACAACCGGCCACGGGAGGCGGGAGTAGGCGGTCCCGCCGGCGCTGCTTTGGCGGCTGGAGCAAGAAGATCAGAGATTGAAGAAACACGACGGCCGTTGGATTGACATCCAACGGTTACGTCTGCTAGAATCGTTTGTTGACGTATATAATAACTAAAAAAATCTTGCATACGCGTCAACTAAACAGGCCCACAAGTCAGACCACTCCCTCTTTTTTTAAATAATTTATATATAGCTCATGGCAACTTCTTATGCAATTTATTGCAGTCGTTTTTATGGTTGGCCAGGGCCAATTTCGCATATTTCTGTGGGTTCCAAACTTTTTTTAATACCGAAATGTCGAGCCAGATTTAATGTACTTTGAAGATATATTTAAATTAGGTTAATGCCCAGTGAAATAGGAATCTGAAAATGTGAAAAAATTCAGAAATTATAAAGTAATTGCCAATTTGTCATCTGTTTTTATATTTACAACCCATTTCATATTACTTTCAAGATTTGCAAGCGTCTTGAAAGAGTTGCAGCCCATCAGGGCCTAGAAAAATAAGTAGGCCTGGATTGGGTATTCTTCAGAAAAAATAAACTGGGCTCATTTTCACAAAGAAAAAATAGCTGGGCTGGTCACATGGTGAACATAAAATATAAGCCTGGGCTAGACGGGCCACAGCCCAGTTCAAACCCTGCTCCATCTCAACAATACCAAACAAAAAAAATACTGCTCGAGTAGCTACGTCCGAGGTGTCAGGCGATCTTGTGCTGTTCTCTTGTCTATTGACTATATACGCTCACAATGTCATGGGTCCCAGATGTCAGGAAAACACTAGGAGGAAGCATTTTATTTTTCCATATGCTGACATGGTGGGCCCCTACTGTCATCCTCTCCACGTACTTCTGCCGATTCCTATTGTTTGTTGACCATGTTGACAACGCGAGATGGCGGCGCCGCGGCGAGCGCACCAAAGTGCGCGGAGGACGTCGGCGTTAATGATTTAGGAGACGGTGGGGCGGCGATGCGTGCGTTGAGGCGCAGCCAGCCGTGGGAGGCGGAAGCAGGCGGCCCCGCCGGCGCTGGTTTGGTTTTGGCGGCTGGAGGAAGACAGGACTGAAGAAACACGACAGACTGTTAAAGCAGCAGGAGTACTTAACAACCTTAACTAAAATCAGCAGGGGCACTTAACAACCAAAGCTGAAAGCAACGTGGTCAATAAACAGGATATTCGCTTTAGAGCCATGGAAAAGCATGAACATAATCTTCTATCCTATTCTCCAAGATGGACGGGCCTTCATTATTTGAGACCACCCATGAATAAGTATCTTTTCACCTCCAAGGGGAATTGAGTAGGTCGACATAAACATCATGTTGTGACCAAGCGCAAGTCTGACCCGGCCATGGTCAGGCATCTGTATAGGAACAATAGAACTCGGCAGTTCCTATTTCAAGAAGATCACAACTGTAAAACTGTGTATAAGCAATAGTTTATGAACAACATATATAACAGAAAACAGCTCGTACCATAAGTTTCTCGACACAATTGGACCTGTTCAACGAGTGCAGCAGTGGCACACATATCCCACGTGGCCTTCCACCATCGAAACGCCCCACAAGGACCTCAAGACGATCAATAAAGTGTAGGAACTTGTGGGTGTCGATCCAGTCAACTTCAGTGCCATTAGTAACAGCCGAGTTATTACAGAGTAACAAACGAGCAGACTGCTTAACTCTGAAAAAACCTACACGTGCCACCAATTATAAGAAAATATTAGTTATAAGTAGCATCTTCGTGAGAGATTCGTTGCTACTTCTAAAGTTAAATTGTGATTACTTAGACAGAATAGGTGGATTAAGAAGTAATCGAGGCAACAAGCAAGAACCAGATACAAAACTAATATGGATGAACAATTGGAACGACGTCGGGGTGGAAGATCGCAGTGAAGATGAGACCAGGTTCTGCTATTTCCATCAACATTCGTGCGCCAACTTTCAGTCCGTAACACTTGAGAAAGTTTATCCAAGTTCGGCCATAAAAAAGCAGCGATCTTCTTGGTTCATGAACCCAACTCGGAACTTATATCCATGGCTTGTCTTCACTGTGACCATTAAACTAGTGTATTCAGTTATGGCAAGGCCGAGCATCTTGAGTACATGTGTTCTGGCAGAGCAAATTATACACTGCAGGAAAAATAATATGAGAACACATCATGTTCAAAAAAACCCCACCCTCCCAGATAGAAAAGAGGATTCTAGGAACATACTGTGCGCGTTTCAAAATGCTGTGTTAGGATGAGAAGGAACAAGTGTGGCGTCTTGCCGAGGGCGCAGAAACCTGTAGGGTACTCGCACTTTGGGCACTGCAAATGAAACACACTAGATTCAGTAGGAAGAAAAATGCATCAACGGCGGCGGCTGTCATCCTAGGATTACCTGCGACCAAGGGACTTGGATTTATCGGGGATGGATGAAGAATTCGTACCTGGTTCTCCATGAGAAAACCCTATGCAATCGCCGAGAGGGGGTTTTCTCTGAACAAGCAGACGAGGGAGAAGGGGATTCATGCCTAGTGAAATATTGCTGCTTCGTCCGTCCAGCTTACAGCTAAAGCTGGAAAGGGGGGTTGTGATTTGACGGCTCAATGGGCATTACTGCGGCGCTATGACCGGGGTGTGCCTACCGTGAAGTTGTGCACTCTAATTTGTGCATATGGCACGTGGACCCCGTTGCCGGTTGCCCCACATATCAGCGAAAGGAAGTAGAAAGACAGGAGTAACTAGTTACACATAAATATATTTTTTGATAGAGAGATACTCCCTCTGTAAAGAAATGTACAAATCTTTTATATCACAGTCTCACCTTGCCGAGAAATATACTCCCTCTGCAACGCACGGGCATTATGGGGGTTCAGCTTTTTTTATGGGGGTTCAGCTGAGAATATAATACTCAGATAGGCTCACGGTTCTGGACTTTGGGCCGCAGGCCGACCCTGCATGTTTGGGGGCCCATGTGTTCTACCTCAGCGCTTTTCATATTGCAAGCGATTGGTACGGCGCTGGTTTTAGATGCTGTCGCAAGGCGAATACACAAAATTGAATAAAGCACGGCAGCTGTTGGAATGAAATCGAACGACAGTTCCTAACCAGCAATCAGAGTTGCAATTCTATCAACGATATACCATGTGATAAATAATACTGTCGTACTACTTATACACACAGGACACTTGTTTCACCATGCCAGATTATTACATCAAAATCTCTCGGAGGATAGATCAGTTCGGCAGTTGTGTGCTGCTACTGAAGAATTTCAAAGTTGATTTGGACCAGCTCTCCTTGCCGAGAAAGTTCGATTTTGACATCATCCCCTACCGCAAGATATGATTTAGATTTGAACCTTGGCCATCCTTTAGCATCAATCATCATGCGACCATCCTTTGTACTTACGGTATATTGAGCAGGTTCATTCACACCAAGGCTGCGCATGGTAAGAGAAACTTGGCCGTGGTCGCCCGGATTGTTGAATGACTCCCTCGTTGCTCTAGGAATTCTCTATTTGCAAACAAGAAGACATACCCAAACAGTTAGATCAACACAGTGAATCATGTGAAACAACATGGAAAGAAAAAAGAACGAAGCACTTGGGCGGCCAATGCTTACCAAGAAGGTGGACATGTCAGTTTTTGTAAGGACTTTGGTATATGAAGTGCGAACTGCAGCCCAGTCTGTTGCCGGTGCAACTGCACGGGCCGGAGCAGATGCAAGTGCAAGTGTTGGTGCAGGTGCCGAAGGCGCTGCTGCTGCCGGAGATGGTGCTCCTTGTAGAGCTGGTGCCGATGTCGGAGCAGGTGTCGGTGTCGATGCACGATCCTCCGGTAGATCAGACTGATCCGCTGACGCGGTCGGTGCCCAATCCTCAGCTGGATCAGACTGAGCTGCTGCCGCTGTCAGTGCTAGAGCAACTGCCGGTGCTCGATCTGTGCGAGACAGCGACGATCGTGTCTGGTCTGCTATGATCAGCTTTCTAACTTGACTAGGATCCGTGACCGTGATCCAGTTTTTTTCTTCATTTCTTTTAAACGCGAGAAGGACTAATTGTGGCGTTTTTGTTAAACCAAACTACAGTTCATCATAGGGATTCAGCTTGTACTCAGACAACAGACTGATCCAATTTTTTCCAGTAATATAAGTGATGGACAGTGCCTTCGTTACTGACACGACATAAGAAGTGAAACCTGCAAAAATAGCCATCGTAGAGCAAACCAAACGGTTTATTCTGTGATGAATGTCACATGGCAAAACCTGCATCGCAAAATTGCAGGAAAAGAAAGAAAACATGACATTAAATCAATAAGATTTAGACAATAAATCAATAAGATTTACTTGATGTGACACGAGTGAATCCTTACCAGGAAATCACTATGTTGAAGTACTAACCAGAAGATTGATCATCCAACTACGCGTGGCATGCAGGGGCCCCGCCTACTCCCACAAGCAGGACAGTCCAAAGGTCGTGACAAATCGTATGGACCGAACATCAATGGGACTTGAAATCCTGGTGGGTGCGATAAACCCTGCAATGCATACAGATATTGGAGTGTAACCATAATTGATAAACCATCCTCACAAAAAATATGATCTGGATACTTCAAAATATACAGACTGAATTGAGTGGATAGACATTAACATAGACCGTTCACACACCAAAAGCGGCAGTACTAATAAACAATACAGGGTTCACAAACACAAATCAAGTACTGAACAATAGTACTTACTACAGACAAGCAAAGTTGCACTAACTAAACTCTGCAGACTATTTCTTGCCACCGACCTACGGGATGAACCCCGCATAACTGACTAGGCCATGGACTTCGTGTGAGATGTCTACATGCACCATCACCATCTTGTCAACCTTGGAGAACCTAACAGAGTGGTCTTTCCACTCATAAACATGATGATGAAGACATGCCGCATCAGATTTGTTGGGAAGCTTTACAAGAACCGCACCCTTCGTAATCGAAGGCACAACCAGGAAATTGTTGTGGTCAAGTACAGCCTCGAGAACACGCCTGACAACAATGCTACAGGAAAACACTAGTTCAGGACACGTGGTGACAAGGACACAACAGCTGGATAGTTCAGCAGTAGAACTCATCAGCAGGTCTTCCAGTTCACACGGCATGACATTGAGAACTTCATCTCCACCGCGGACCTGGTTCTAATTCAAATAGAAACCATATTTTATTACTACCTCCGTTCGGAAATATAAGATGATTTTCGACATTATACTCCATATATGACTACATATACGCACAAAAATGAGTGAACAAAGACACTAGAACATGTCTTCAAAGGCATGAGAGCAGAGGGATTACATGCAATATCGATAACACAAGTTACTGAGGCAAATATACCCTCTTAAAAGGTAGCATTGATGTTCATAAAGTACTCCCTCCGTCCCAAAATTCTTGTCTTAGAGTTGTCTAGATACGGATGTATCAAGTCACATTTTAGTATTAGATACATCCGTATCTAGACAAATCTAAGACAAGAAATTTGGGACAGAGGGAGTAGTTGAAAGTAATCTATAAGAAATCAGTGTCAGCATCTCGCATGTTTTGGTCAAAAGAGGAATTTAGAACCGTCATTTGGCACACTAAAATCACATGCAAGATCACCCAAAAAGTTGTACTACCAGTACTAGTACTGCGTGTTAGATGAAAAAACACGATCAAGATCGAGAAAAAGATCATCAACAAGAGACATTACCTGGACTTGCATAATGAGGGATCCCGGAGAGGGGGGCTTGGACAGGGCGATGGCTTTGAGCTTGTCTGCGGTAGTCTCGGCGGGGTGCTTGTGCTTCTTTGTACCATGAGCCTCGACGGTTTTGGCCAGAGCCATAGACATCACGTCAGCCGGTGCTCCGGCGTCCATCCAAGAGAGGATTCTGAGAGAGAAGAGTGAAAGGAGGAACGAGATGAGGGAGAAGCGAAGCGAGTGGGGGTTTTCTTCAAGAGAGGAAGCTGAGAGAGAAGAATGAAATGATGGTTGCTTTGTCCGTCCAACTTACTGCTGGAAAGGAGGGGGTTTTGTGATTTGACGGCTCATTGGGCATTACTGCGGCGGTTCGATCGGGGTAGTCTACCGTCACTCTACTACGGAGTAATTTAGTGCATGGCTGGTGGACCCAGGTGCTGGCTGTCCCACACATCGGCAAAGGTGAGTAATTTAGTGCATGGCTGGAGGAGGATCCGCACGGTAGAGCGTGTCCACTGTTTTTCTGAAGAAAAAAATGAATACAACAAGCATTTCCACTCTTACGACGGAGGAGTGCGAAACACGGCAGCCACTTGAACGTACACAGTGCTCCTACTACTAGGCATGTGCAGTGGTTCATACGTCAGTACTACACAATCTTGTTGCTAGTGTAGTAAGATATGAGGATAATAAATGATGTTGTGCGCATGTCAACTACTCCTATATGTAACATAGTACCGCTTTTTTGACTGTCCGGTCGAGAATGAACGGTGAGATCAATGTTAACATAACTTGGTCCACAGCGCACGGAGAGTACGGTGCTACAGTACTCCACGAAACATGAACCATATGAAGCACGAATAGTGTTAGGCAGGGTGTATGAAGGGTGCACGGGATGGGAGAAAAAGTTCCCTTCTCGACCCACTTTTGGGTGTTTGGCAGAGTGCATGAAGGGTGCATGAGTCCACACTAGTAGGTTGACAAAAATACACGAAGAGGAAACAACTATATTGAGATGAGAATGCAACCAAACACACCCACACGCTTTGTGCTACAGTGACTGATCTGCATCGTCTGAGTTTGATCCAACGGTCATGTTGCGCCGAGACATGGACATGCCCATGCAGAGGGCGCCTAAACACCACCGAAGTCCCTCTGCTTCTCGAGGTGCACGATGTTGGTGATGCAGGGTGCAACCACCCGCAGAGCCCGCTCCCGGTCGATGGGAGCCAGCTCGTCAAAGACGGCATCCAATGTCACGAATGGATTCCGGTGACGGAGCCCTGAAAGGATTCGCCCGGCAACGGCGACGGCAGCCCGCAACCCCTCCTTGTCCAGCTCAGCTCCTCGGAGATATAGGTGAAGAAGGAGACCAGGTCAGGAAGCCGCAGCTCGTTGAAGTCGACCGGGTGGTCGAACGGGTATAGCCCGACGGCCGGCATCGTCGTGCTGGCACGACGGTAGGCATCGCGCAGCCGCAACACGTGCGTGGCAACTTGGTTCACCAAGTGGCTGAGGTGATCCTGGACCTCGTCACGATCGGCCCGCTCGCGCTCCAGCTGGCTCCCCTGACGGCCTATCGTATCTCCCGCTTTCTGCAGCAACGCCGACGACGCCTCAAGCATCTTTGTGGTGGACGCCTGCCGCTTTTGAAGCTCCGTGAACTCCCGCACATAACGGAGGAGCATGGCACTCCTATCCTCCTTGAGCTCACGGAGCTCCACGTCCTTGGCCCTGAGCTCCGCATCCTTGACATGGAGCTCCTGTGTCAGGCGCCTCACCTCGGACTCCGTGATCTGCTGCGCCACCATGGCACCAGGTAGAAGCGATGGGGAGAGGAAGCAAAGGGGGCGAAACGGCTGAAAGGCAATGCAATCTACGGGAAGGCGAAGGGAGCAGGGAATCTTTTGGTTTTCACCACGGTAAAACACCAGTCGACGACTTCCCACATCAGGGAGCAGTGGGTTTTTACAGGCGGAGTCATCGTGACTAATTGCTGCCGCGCCTGCTCCCGTCAACCAAAAAATTAAAAATCCTGCCGCACCCAAACACCAGAGCAACGCCGCGGTGGATATTTAAATTTACCTGCCGGCAAGTAGATAAAAAAGGGGTGAAAAACAAATGTGGCGGCGGCCTAGCTAATCGGTCGAACTAGCCCAACTAGCTAGCCACCGTGCTTCACTGATGTACTCGGCGGGAAAGGTGGTCTTTCGTGATTTGACGACTCATTTACTTGCTTCGGCGCGGTAGGGCGTCCCACGTCAGGAAGAATATATGTGTGCACCACCCAGGAGGACCCCGAAACCACGCGGTAGGGTGTGCCACGTCTCGGCACGGAGGAAAAATGTGCGTGTAAAAATATACTGTATCAGACGTAGTACCTATGGTTCGACCTCGGGACCCAGCCAGTCGGTCGAAAACACCCCACTAGCCACACAGCTTCATCATGCAAACGTGGCACGGAGGATAGATGTGGTTAGCTCCGTCTCGACCAGCCACAACGTCTCTTGTTCTAGGCGATTCTTCTATTTTCCAAGCTTTTTTTAGTTGTAATAACACCACGGCAAGCTAGCGCCACTCTTCGTGTGTGCCCGTGCAAAGGTTAGACGATGGAGAGAAGAGAGATTGAGATCGCAGACCTGGGACCCACCAGTAAGTGAGACAACGGTCATGCACGTGTTGACGAGGCACTCCCTCTACTCTACTCAACGCAAGTACTGTATAAAATCAAGTTATGGGACAAAGCCAACAACCGTTCGTTTTTTCAGGCTATCGACTTACGCTTTGTAGTCCAGGTTGCCAGGTCGAATCTCGTCTTTCAGATTTGTTAGTTTTAGGTCCAAATTTGATTAATGACAAGTGGGACCCCCGTGTGTTGTTCCGATATTTCAGTGTAGGATGGTTTTTTTGAACAAACACTTTGCGCGGTTAGACAAGTAACGACACGAGTTACACGTATTTTGCAAGTTTACGAACAAAAATGACAGCGGCATAGAATATCACATCCACCCCGCAGCTTAGATACTATGGTGATACGAGTTTTTACACCGTTGGAAGTGAGATCCAATGGCTTGGGAGTAGTCTTTGTAATTATGCGCAATTTCCAAACTCTCCACAGGTTTTTTTGCAAATAAAACATTCAGGCCTCGTGTGTGGCGCTGCATCTTCGATCCAACGGCTCCCTGGTGCTCATATTAGGTGCTCCCCGTAGCTTAATTACCTGCTACGGTGATATGAGCATCTAGGTCGTATGATCAGTGATCAGATGGCACATGCGTAGTACTTGTACTTTCTGCGCATTTCCCAAACTCTATCAGCCGTATATTGCAAAAACATTCAAACCTCCTACTGTGGGCCGTTAGATCTCAGTGAACTCGTATCACCATAGAATCTACGGTGCGGGAGCACCTCATACTCTCCCGTGCGAGAATACATAAGGTGCTATCGCAGCTTGGATGCTACGGTCATACGAGCTTGGAGGTTGTTTGATCTGAGATCCAATGGCATCTGAGCAGTCTTTGTGCTTGTAAGCAGTGGCCGAACTCTTTTGGGGCTTCTCTGCAAAAAACCATTCGAACCACCGAGGAGGTGTTGGGTCACAAATCCAACGCCTCCGAAGAGCTTGTATCACCAAAGCATCTAAGGTGTGGTAGCACATGATATTCTTACATACAGGAGAATATGATGTCCTCCTTCATCTTAGACGCTACGGTGATACGAGCTTCGAGGTCGTTGGATCAAAGGGCATCTAAGTAGTTTTTGTACAAATTGTGTGCAATTCTCAAACTCATCAAGGTTTCCTGCAAAAATATTAAGACACATCATGTGAGCTGCTATATCTCAGATCTACAAGCTCCAAGCAACTCGTATCGGCATATAGCATCTAAGGTATGGGGGCACATGATATTATCCCGGGGAGGAGGGGTGGGGGTGCACAACCAATCGGTGGTTGGGAGGGTGGGGACAAATATAATCTGAACAACCCTAAACAGAGCTCCACAATTTTATCTAAGGTCGAGGGGTTGACCCCCGACAATCATAGCTCCGCCTAAACACAACATTTGCATGTACTGTAGTACTAGACTTAATATTCATGTTTCAGTTTCATGTTCAGTACCATGGATGTCTTACATTTTACTCCCTTTGTTCCTAAATATTAGTCTTTTTAGAGGCTTCAAATGGACTGGCACATACGGATGTATATAGACATATTTTAGAGTCTAGATTCACTCATTTTGCTCCGTATGTAGTCACTTGTTGAACTCTCTAAAAGACTAATATTTAGGAATAGAAGGAGTATTTTTGAGTTCGTGTCATACATGCATGGTTTGGAAAAATAGATGCACTATACTTATTGGATTGTTGTTGTGTTCGTGCGTGTGTGTCTCTGTGTGTGTGTGTGTGTGTGGTCATATGCTTGATACATACAAAGTTTTCTCACCTCCATATTGTTCATCTTTTAAATTTGAATTTGCATTGGAAAACTTACTAGGGATACCATGAAATGTGATATCCACGTTGAGATAACTATATCACAAACTCACTCTAATTCAACAACTCGTCATAAATCAATTACCATGTTGAGATTAGTATTTGCAAGGAAAATACGGGTATTGTAATACACATAGATTCGTTCGGCAATTTAAAAGGTTCCTTTCGTATTCTCGAATGGTAGGACCCATCGGCGTACCAGCCAGACCTTGGCTCATGTTGATCCTAAAAAAAAAACCGGGCTCGTGTCATTCGGTGGCGTGCGTGGTACGCACATTAGGCAACCCCAACCAGTCGAGCCTCAGCGTTTCAAGTCGAAATATCTGGCGGCCAGAATTCCAGCCCTAGGAAATTCCCCTCATGTCCCTGGTCCATAATGACTACCAATGAACAACGGAGGGATGCTTTAGTAACTAGACAACGTTACCTACCGTGCCGAGCACGGTTCAATTCCCTCAGTCGCCGCTCATCAAGGTCACCCGTCAACTGCATTGCCTAGTACTACTACTACTACACCAGGATGAGCACAGAATTGAGCCCGTTTGTTCGTGCCTAGTACTTGAGTTAATATATCAGGCAATGCACTGGTACGGAGGGATTATCCTTTTACTCTGCATATATAACTTGTCTGAAGTCTAACTAAGCAAAATGTTTGACCAAATCCTTTCTTAAGAAATACAACAGGACAGATGTACGGCTTGAAAATTTATTGCATGATGCAGGTTATGATATTGTTTCGAATCCTGGATCTTAAATTTCAGAAAATCCAAAAGTGAGCATAAATTCTTGAAACTAAGCATGGTCACGTGATGTGGCACAAATATTACTTCATAAGTTTTTTCTTCAATTTGAGACAAGCTGGTTATGACAAGTTGCACAAATGAAGAGCCAAGGTATTTTGGAACAAAGACCTGTCACGTTAAGGCGAACACTTTCACTATTGAAACCGTGGGCGTTTACGTGCCGCCACGAGTCCCCGCTTCTCATCGGCAGGTGCCGTCCGAGCAAGCGTGTGAGTCGACGAGAGGCGTGCGAGCAGACCGCTGCGCCGGCTATCAGGGAGGCGTGCGAGCAGACCGCTGTGCAGGCTCACCGGGAGGCGAGCCCTTTGACCAGGTTCCGCCGCCCACCGTCGTCCCAACTGCTCCCACTTTTAATGTCGCCGGCGCCGCAGTTTAAAATCAACCCTGCACTACCCGGTATCACTACAATCCCCTCTCTTCCTCTCCGATTCTCCTGTCGTCTACCTCCAACTAGCCTGACCTAAACGTACGCCATGCCGCATCACGATGGTCTGCCCTTAGTGTTCCAGTTTCTTGAGGAAGACACCCAGCCGGAGTCTCAAGAACATAAGGCGCTTTGGGACGAGCTTGAACTGGCCTTGCGGGAAGACGCCGCGCGTGTCCCCGCTCCCGTTCCGGCTCCCGTCGCCCCGACTGCGCCAGCGCCCATCCCCGTGGCATTGATGGGCTCGGAGCCGCACATTGTCGCCGAGCTTGATCCCACGGGGTTCCACGAGGTCCCCACCGACTTTCACGCGCCCGTGCACCTGCCAGCGCATGCGCCTGCGCGTGCACTGACGCGCACGCCCGTGCCGGTGCACGTGCACCTGCCAGCGCATGCGCCTGCGCGTGCACTGACGTGCGCGCCCGTGCCGGTGCCCGTGCGCGCGAATGTCTCCACCACGCCGTTGACAGCGCCTGTCCCCGCGCGGGTGCCAGTGCCCCCCTCAGCGCCATGGATGGCCGCCGTCGACCGCTTCCTTGCACCAACGCCAGTCGCCTCCTCCCGCCAGTTGACTCGCTCCGAAGTCTAGAACATTTTGGCCTTCCTTGAAGCTAGGCCAACGTCTAGGAGTACGCCAACAATGGCGCAAGACGCCGCCGTCGCCGTCGGTCAGTGGCCCGACGACACACAGAGCACGGCAGAGGAGCCGCTTCCCACCGCGAGACGCCCCCGCCGCCGCGTAATCTAAATTTGCCATGAAAAACGTTCGGATTGCCATGCTTAAAATCCGAACGTTTATCATTTCCGTTTATTTTATATCGATCGTCATATAATTTAAAGTCGGAGTCAGACTGAACGAAATGTATGGTTTGATCGGTTGAATGTTCTGCTAGAGCCGTATCAAATTAAATATAAAACGTCATCAAGCCACATGTATTCCTTGTCATCCAACGACCTAGACCGCTTTAATGTCGAGCGCTCAACACGTTTAGCGTGCAATTAATTTCATGCCAAAAATAGTGCTAATCACATGACAACACGCAAATAATATCCTAGTAGTTAATATCCGCATGCACTTAATATACTTCCAAATTAACGTACATTGCACGTACACACTGACTAGTGCTGCTAGTACGTGAAACTGGTGCCGTGACTTGTGAACGCGTCCAGATATGGTCAATGGCAACATCGCCCGCGAGTTCTTCCTGTTTGCCCGTGCGTCTAAACGCAGAAGGGGAGGAGAGAGAGAGAGAGCACACATGGAACCCACCAGTAAGTGAAGGCGAATAGTACTAAAAATAATATTACATGTTATCCATTAATTAGGCTGTGGTAATATAAAAACATTATGTGAACAAAGGGGTTACAACAAACATTGCTATTCTACGTATGTTGCCTATTGACGTGCGGCTTGAAGGCCCGGTCGCATGTTCGATCCTCGTCCTTTATTTTTGAATTTGTATATGGGTCCAAATTTGTTTCATGACATGTGGGCCCCTCGGTGTGTAGTTTGTAGCACTTCAATTTGTGGGTCGAAATTTGTTCCATTCCAAGTGGAGTATCGGTGTGTAGTTTTGTAGCTTATTTATAATAATTAAAGAGAACAACATAGTTTTTTCAATAATACCATGGTGTGACGTTGAAGGCGAGAAAGGACGTGCGAGAGAGCGATGACCGAGCCAGAGGGAAATCAACTAGGGGAGTTGCGTGGGTTGCAACGGTGTTTGGAGTAGTTGTGGGCCGAATGCTACGAAAATATAATCTAAACCAACTGGAATAAATGCCTACACAAATTAATCCAAGGTTGGAGTGCCCCTCGCAATGTAAATAGCTCCGGCTTTGCGAGGGATGGAGAGGTAGTAGCTTCAACGCGTGGAAGATACGGTGTGAGAAAGCGAGGTCAATCGAGAGACATATTGATAGAGAGACAAAGTGAGTGTGGTCCGACATTCATTGAACAAATATATATGCTCTGGAGAGATATTGTCCGATTGAGCTTTTTGGCAAGGGTGAGGGCTGTAAGATAGAGCTTGAGAGATGATCCAGTCACAAACGTGTAGATATATTTTGTGCGTGGGAATAAGCAAGGTCAACCGATCACATAGGGTCGCCGTGCGATCGAAAGAGTGAGACGGGTTGGAGAGAGTGACCTTTATAGACGATGTGCGTGAGAGAGTATACAATGTGAATAGGTCGAATTGGGCTCAAACATGGTGATATATCATTTTTGTCCGAGAAAGAGCGAGGTCAATCGAGACATACGGAGAGAGAGAGAGAGAGATTGAGTGAGCGTGGCCCACCATGAGGTCGAAAGAGTGGCGGCGGCTTGGATGGACTAACCTAGATAGACAATCTGCGTGAGAGAGTATAGAGTGTGTTGATCGAGGCCCGAACAGGGAGATATATCATTTGTGTGTGAAAGAAAACGAGGTTAAACGAGACTCAGATAAAGAGAGCGAGATTGAGCGAGTGTGGCCCGCCGTGCGGAAGAAAGAGTGAGACAGTCTCGAGGGAGTGACCTAGATATACAACGTGCGTGCGTGCGCACGAGAGGTTGGGGGGCTAGATAGGCAATGCATGTATTTAGCGCGAGAGGGTGAGAGGGAGAGGGGGGAGAGAGAGAGAG
>NC_057814.1:154677477-154719447 GCF_018294505.1 Triticum aestivum
TATAGGAAGTATGTAGCGTTTGTGCGGGTGGGGGGGGGGGGCTAAAAGCAACATTTGAATGTACATAGTACGAGACTTAATATCGATGTTTCAATTCGGTGTACATTGTAAGATTTGAACTGAGGACTAGGCATACGGGTAATTATTTCGAATTCGTGCCATACTAAGTTTTGAAAAGTTGACATTGACTTAGTTTGTTGTGGTATTTTGTAGGTCATATGTTTGAATCCATCCAAAAGTTTTCTCACTACCATGGTGTTCATCATATACATATGAATTTGTATTAAAAAAGTAGCGTGGATACAGTGAAATGCGAAATCCACGTTAGAATTGGAGATCGCTACGTGACACACACTCTAATTCAAATAACTAACTACGTGACACACACTCTAATTCAAATAACTAATTATGTGACACACACTCTAATCCACGTTAGTGTGGGTACCGTTTCGATTTTTTTTCAAATAACTCCTCATTCATTAATTTATAGTACTCCCTCTGTTCACTTTTATAAGACCTTGAAGACATTTCAGACAATGTGCAAAATAGTTCATTTTAAGTTGTCTGAAACGACTTACAAAAGTGAACGGATGGAGTATCTCGTTTCGAATGACTAATTATTGCAAGGAAAACACGGGCATGGTAATACATACAGATTCGTTTGCAAATGAAAGAAGATTCGTTTGCATTCTCAAATGTAGGCGCACCAGGCAGACCAGGGTCGTGTCAGGGTGGACGCTGCTTCGGTGCCTTAAGGCACCGAAGCATAGTCCCGTCGGGGTGGTCGCGTGTGTCGGACGGACGCGTAGCACCCAGCCACCCACCCCCTCCCCCCCAAAAAAAGGACGACGACAATATAAGTTCGCGCTTCCACGTTTCGGATTGAAATATCTGGCGGCCCCAATTCCAGCCCTGCAAAATCTCTCTTCTCCGCCGTCCCCTTCCGCGCCCAGATTGCTCAAATCCCTAATTCGCCGCCAACCCTCGAATCGCCCCTTGTCTCGTCTCTTTCCCCACCGTTCCCCACCTCTGTGCCGGACGACGACGATGAAGACGACGGTCGCGCTTCACCACTACACCGGAGCTACCTCATCTACGCCCTCGTCCACCGCACCGGGTGGTCCACCGACAACGTCGGCCGCCACAACCGACGTGCCTCACAGACACCGAGTTCCACCGCATCAGGTGCGCTGCACCGACGCCGTCTCCCAGCTCACCGGGGCTACTTCACCGAGCACATCGTCGCACCTCCGCCCCCCGAGGCCGTTGGGGCTTCACCAACGGTCTCGTCCACCGCATCGTAGCGCTCCGCTGCCACTCAAGATCTGCAACCGTGCGCGGCCAGCCAACGCCAGCGCATCACCCTCAACGGCTCTGAAGTGACCCGCACTCTAGCTAGGCGAGCATGCCCAAATGCCGGCCCGAACTAGGTATCCACACATCACTCCCTTGTGCACAGTTCCGACGATGTTTGGATATCCTTTCACTGCTCTCTTAGCTTACACGCCTATGCAACTCTGACTTTAACTCTTATTTCTTCTGGAGATATCATCTGAAACAAGCAAATCCATTTTTTAGCGAAGCATGACGGCGCTACCGGAGCTGGTACACATCCTGCACACCCGTATAACCTTGTAAGTATCTGTCCTCCGGTAAAACATCAAGGTCGATTCCTCTTATTTGATCAACCATTCGCCGTATCAAAAATGCAGAGGGGGATGCAAGGAGCACAAGGCCTGCACATCCAAGCAAGTGGTAACATGGACTTGTACATGGAACATCCCAAGCGCAAGTAGAGCTGCAGTGAGCCTGTACAACGAGCTAGCGTAAGTCCCTGCATTTCATTTAACTCGTACTGGCATTCGTGTATGATTCGTGTGTAGTGGCTGATCCACGAATTCAAGTTACCAGGGGCGAACATTTAACTTAAAAAATACGAAGGCACTTGCACTCCGGAAATCAACATAACTTGAGAAATGTGAAGCTACATGTACTTTGAAAACCAGCTAATGATCCAAAGTAGTTCAGATTATAAACACTAAATGATGCAAGCACCAAAAAACACAAAATGCAACATGGTGTACAAGGACTACAAACATGGTCTGTACCTGCTTGAATTATTCGTTCTCTGGCTGAAAATATTGAAGTGTAATTGCACGTATAACCAGTGCGCAAACTGCATATCAATATATCTATCCTGCACAAGTATGGCAATAGTTTCAAACAACAGATTAGAAAAGTATTTATGCTATGTTGTCATGATACGGGGACTTTCTGGTAGATGGCCTCGACGTTTCCTGAAGCTATGAAAATGCACTATAGTTTGCTTGTCATCAATGCCTGCAAATCTCTGTCTCTCTCAACATAGTAGATCATCATTAAACACTAAATCCTTCAATGAGCTTGCAAAATGCTTGAATTAGATCCCTCATTAGACACTATATGTTCATCACCAGGAGCATGTAAAATGTTTGCATCAAATCCTTCATTAGCAGTCTGTTCATTAGACACTTCAGGCTCAAGAACAACATGAGCTTGTATGTTTGCACCGGAAACTTGATTAGATACATCAGATTCAGTCAGTTCAGTATTGATTGGGGGAGTTATAAAATAAGTAGAAATTGGTTTCATTTTCTCATAGATTCCCTACATACAAGCAGTTTTACAACACCGTCAGGTTTAACTATTGGCCAGAAATTGAAGAGTTGAATTAGATATAATCAATGATGTGATGTACCTGCTCGTTGTGCATGCTACTCTTGCAAGCTGCGACTGTCCGTTTGCGCAAGCTCGATGCCATGCCTGTGCTGCCGCCGCTGCCTCCCACGCAGGCTACACCCAGGGTTGGACCTTCATCTTCTTGTCCTTCCGTTCGCTTGAAGCCCGGCGATCGCCCTCCAACGAGGGCGCGAGGAAGTGCTGTGTCGGTCTGTCCAGCGGCGGCTAGGTTAGGAGCGAACCAGACTGGAGGCTGGAGCGAATGAATTGGGATTTTTCCTACTATCGATCAATATGGGAGGCGCTCGTTTGGGCCACGAGCCTGCTATAGGGCCTGCCTTGCACTTATGTTATTGGCCCATCCAAATTGAAACATTTTTCTTTATTTTTTACATTGCCTGCTTGTGCGTTGGGACGAACAAAACTAGCACGGGCCAACCTGGATGACTCAAACTAGATGCACACTTTCCAGCCACCTAAGGCGGCCGCCCATACCAGCCCCTATTGTGGCGTCGCCCCTTTTTGCGTGTATGATTGGATAGTGAAAAATATTCCAGTGGCGCTTTTGATTTACCCACAGAATGGTTGAATTGCTTGTTTCTATGAACTGAGTTCGCCAATAATGTGAAGGATGCCAGTCTTTTCATCCTATTGTAGATTGCTTAGATCTCGATATGCCAAAAGTAATCACATGAAATATACAGTAAAAGCCAGTGTGATGTGTTTGGCTACAACTAGCCTGACTACACGTTCTCATATAACATATCAAGGACGCACCATCTTACCAGATTAACCATTCGACTTATCCATGCAGTGTGGGAAGAAAGAAGTATTGGGACTGCGTATCCAAGCAATTGATGCCATGGAATCCTTCGTACAACCTTGTAAGCGAAAAAGAAGTTGCAGTGTGCCTGTACAAAGAACTAGCGTAAGTTCAGTTACCTGCTTCTCGGAATTTTAGTTAGCCACTTCTTGCAAAATTGTTCAATTATGTTGCTTGGCTTAATTTAGTTTGCTACTGATTACATAATGGCACAGCCTGTTAATCATATTGTAGACTGCGCCTATCTATGTGTTTGATACTTACTGTTAAGAATTACCTGTTTGCCTTAACTTAAATATCTACTTGTTTGTTTAACTGCTTTGCTGCTGCAACAGCGGGTTACAATGATGTTAATAACTACTTTTCAACATCCAATTGAAACTCTTTAATTCCTTGTTTGTTTAACTGGTTTGCTGTTATAACTCCTAGTTGAGATGTTTTGCTAACTTCAACTTTTCTGAATCCAATCGGAACATTAATGGCAAAACAGGTTAGCCCAAGATCACAGAGCGAGGTCCCCATGGACATTGCATCATCCCACAGCAGTGGCACCGGCCCAATCGTGCATTATGAATTGCCAACTGCTGATGCTCTAGAGGCTAAACTAGTGGTAGAAAGAGATTCTGCTTTTGCACTTAGAGATGAAGTTGACATGTTGAGGAAGCAAACAGCACAATCACAAGCAGTACTCAAGACAACCATTAAATATTTGGTGGATTTGAAAACGAAGCAAGCTGAGACTGACCAGATTGTTAAGGTCCTGAAGGAAAAAAGGAAATTAAATTCCTACTTGGTAAATCATAGGTGAAATGTTCTTTCCATAGTTGAATAACCTTTGTGTTGTCTGTTCATGTAATCAATCAAACCATTTGTTTTAGAGATCATGTAATAATTGTTTTTTGTTTGTTTTTTGGTTTGTAATTTTATTTGAGCACAAGTCTGTATTAATTGACAAGACTCGGAGACATTTCATTTGGATTGCTGTGCCAGACCTACAAATATGCCAATCGGGCTGAATGTGCATTCAGCAATAGTAGTAGTATAGATGGACCATAAGTGGCACGCATCGGAAAGGGCCAAGATGCTGGCTAAAAAAAGGATGCTGTTGTAGCCAAAAAAAAGTACAGCGGCCTGGCTTATGTATGTTAGTTGATATTATTGATCCATATACTCTATAAGTGTTTATATGTCTGTTAGTTCTATACATTCTTGGTTGATTGACTCGGTATTTGAATCTTGATACATCGCTTGTGTACATATCTAAATGGGAGTACACATTATGCTGCGTGTGACATTTGAGTTGGACATGAAGTGTTCCAAATATTCGAATTCACCTTAAACTGGATTCTAGTTTCTGAATTTGAGTATTGGCATTTGTAAACCATATTCATATCTGACAGTGGAATACATCTTTGTCCTCCTTTTGAAGATATATAAAAACACATAGAATGATTTATAAAGATTCATATAGGAATACAAAATGGATTCGAATTTAGTTGCCAGGGTAAACGTGGATGCTTATTGTCCCAAAATTCGAAAGAAGCAGCAAAATGTCCACTCCCACGTCGGCTGCCCGAAGCCAAGTGTTTGGGAGATGGAAATTACTGTCTACCCATTACACGGACAATCCATCGGCCCGATTTCCACTACTCTAAATAGGGGTAGGTTAGTAACTTCAATTAGACGTGACACGACCGCCTCTGAGCCCATTCCGACACGGTGAGCGTCAAACATGGGCGGCAAAACTCATTTGATTCAAGCTCGTCCGAAAGACCTCTGTTTCTCCCTCCATTCCCCATTCATACACGGTGGGCGGCAAAACAAACTCGACTCGGCCGAAATCGATGTAGGCAAATATTTTCAATAGGGGCAGGTTTGTAACTTCACTTAGACGTGACACAACCGCCCTACCTGTCAGCCCCGTTCATACACCGTGGGCGCCAACCATGGGCGCCAACCACCCTCTCCTCGCTCGAAATTGCTCTGGGAAAATATTGGCGAGATGCGAGATTACCGTCCTATCCCCAACCGACGAGACGTCCAAATTTTAAATGGGGGCTAAGTTCGTAACTTTCCCATATTTCAGACAGGCGCGTCCCAAAATCATGGTTCCCCGTACCTCTCCCTCCATTTTCCCATTCATACAACGTCCGCGCTAGAACACCCCATCCCCACACCAGCCTCCGTCCGCCACCCCATCCATCGCCGTCGTCCTCCACCACATCCATCGCCACCGTCCTCCACCATGCCGGAGCGCCTACCAAGACCGTGTCATCCACTGCTAGAGATGGACGTTTCTCATCCACGGCGACGGACCAATAGCCTTGCATCGCGTCCTCTCGCTTCATCGGCGCCGTCGTCCTCTTTGCCGGGGCCGCTCACACGACCTTCTCTTCCACCGCAACGGGACTTATCCCCCGATGCACCCGTCTACCGTCGCAGATCTGCTTCAACGCCACCGACAGCCATCGCACCCCCGACGCCTACATGGCGCCGCAAGAGAGGTGGTACTTCATATCTCCTCAACTTTTTGATCTCAACCATAAAATAGATCTTAACTAGGTTACTCTACTTTCTTTTAAGCTCTTAGAATTTAGATCTTAGTTCGAAGCAAACAATGGATGCTAAATATCATTTCTCCGGTTTGCAGCTTCAAATCGGCCATGGCACAGCCATAATACGGTTTAATTGATCATGCTTAGGGTTTAATTGATCATGTTGGTTCCGTGGTGGTTTCTTTAATAGAAATCGGAGGGGAAACCCTCTTTTGCTAAAAAATATGCTTAAAGTTTCCCCCTTTTATGATCACTATACGATCATAATACGTACTTCGTGTCATAATAACACTGCTCCACCCATCAAGCTAAACAAGCTTAGTTGTTCAAATATGAATCTGATATTATTAAAACACGGTTGTTTAATTGGTCAGCTAAATGTTCCTAAATTAGTTTCGAAAATGCATGTTCGCCGCTCGGGTGTGTATCTCTACAGGGTGCCCACGGTGGGCCGGCCCACCCTGGGATTTTGGGTCGTCCCAGGCCCCTATTCCCCTCTGTTCTGCTGCGCGCTTCCGATCTCTACTCGCCCCCAGTCGTCTGCCTCACCGGCGACTTGCCGTCCCCGGACGGCATGACTCTAGGAGGAGACCCCGGACTAACAGCAAGCCAGGAGCAGCTCGCCCAACAGCGTCACCGCTGCTCGGGCGCGTCGCCGTGCCTACCTTCCCAGTCCATTCAGGGCTCAGGCGTGCAGCACCCACCAAGCCAACCCGATTTATCCTGAGATACGTCCTCAACACTCAGCAGCCACTCCTCATCACCCATTTTCTAATTGATTCATTACTCATTAGGCAGGACTGTCATTAGGGTTTGTTGTGTGCTCAGTGCTACCTACACTTAATGGTTTAGATGTATTTCGGTAATCTTTAGTACCTCTAAAGTTCACAGGGTTTCCAAAATTCCGGCCCTCGGAACAGAAACTAGTCATTTTGGATTGTTGGTCGTAGTGACATTGACCCAGATTACTACTGCAAGCCAGGTTTGTCGACAATTTTACTTGTCTTTCTTACTCATTCGATATAATATCCAATTATTCACATCGATTAGTTGCAAACAATAAGTGCTAGACAAACTTCTTCATTCAGATTTTGGATGGTCTCTTACTGCAGTTACAATTCTGCATACTTGTCCTGTTAAGCTCACAAGTAAATGATTGATTCACTACATCTATGCTTGCCTTGCCATATTTGTTGTCAATATTCTTTTAGGGCGGACCACCCTGTTTCTAAATACTGGAACCGTAGACATGAGTGAATAGTATTTCTCTATGTGATCTCTTCCATCATGTGTGGGTAACGAACACTGCATTGTATAGAAAGAAAGTGTCATTTCCAGCTTTTACATAGGTTTCGATCTTTTACATGGAATACAATCTGCCTACTTGCTTTGTGTCGCACTACCAACACTCCACCCTTGAAGCTAAACATTACGCCACTCATAATTGCTTAGTTTATTTGTCCAAATACGAATTTCATATGATTCTAATGTTCCTACTTAAGTTTTGAAATGTGTGCCTGCCTGTTATAGAGACATAAGGGGTTTGTATTTCTGTGTGTGGTCTGGTCAGCACGGTTGGGGAGGTGAACTTTGCATATGCAGGGGTTTATAGGGAGACACTCTCCGAGTTGAATCCGCATTGCATTCCATAGATAATCTGACTACTTTTTATGTTTTCATGAATCTCAGATTCTGAAAAACATCATAATGATTATGAGCTTGCGCACATGAAAAGAATAAAGCAGAACAATGCCATGGCTGTCAAACTTGGCATTAAGGGACTGAAATCAAGTCTGGATGCAATGCAATGCAAACGCTCTCCACCTACAGATTCATGCTCAGAATATGATCCTAACAGTGATTCTGAGCTAGAGGGAGACCTAAGTCAATGTAGCTCCCTAGTGGAGGAGTCAGAGGAAGATGCCCTATCTTATTCACCCATCAAGGTACTTGCTCTAACTTTCCAAGGTTACATTGCTCGCACATATCTTGCAACTGATGCTTTGCATTGCTTCTACTTTATTGAACTGCCATTAGCTTAGTTTACACATCGTGTATGTGAATACGCCCTGCCTATCCATTTTCAGTACATATTCCATCTGTCATCATACCATATTTATCCATTCAAATGCTGTTCTTGTGTATCAGACGTTCAAAAGGAAGAGGGCGATTGCTGATCGTGGAGGAGCATAAGCAAAGTATTTGGAAAAGGTAGTGGCACCTGATAAATCAAATAGCCCATTAGGTGTAGTTGCAATATCACCTGACCCACAAAATACCCCAACTCTAGCAGACTCTAGCCCTACTACACTGGTCATTTCTGATGCCCCAACTCAGCAGACCCCAACTGCAGCAAACAGTATGATTATGCCAGTTGACATAGCACCAGCTGTACGACGCAAAACCCCCATTCCAGCAAAGAGTACACCAAATCCAGTTGCCAAATCCCTTTTCGAACCAGAGAGAGCCCCAATTGTAGCAAATAGGACCCCTCTTCCATTTCTTCCCAGTTTAGAAGACGAAGCTTATGTTGTTGTCAGGAACTTTGTGCGCATCTTTCCTTCATGGAAAGATTATACCGCAGACACAGAACAATTTCCAGTCTTCCTCCGCAACTTACGCGTAAGTAATGTACTAATGTTATTCATGGTCATTACTGCATATGTTTCTGCTGACAGAAGACACAAGATTTCATTCTTTTAAATAGGCGAGGAGCAAACTGGATTGTGATGATGAGCAAGGGTTGGTTGCGCTTTTCAAGCACTTGTTGATGAAGTATCATTCCTACCTGAGGCAAGCACACTTCGATGGCAAGCCTCTGAACGAAATTTCTGTAAAGTCTCCGGTGCTACATTTATTCGACGGTGACTGGAATAATTTTGTTACATATTGGTCTCGGCTGCAGCGTAAGGTACTGTCTATGATATCACATCACAATTTGAACTACATTTCTGCATTTGCCTTAATGTCTCACTTGTACGAAAACTGTTAGCAGAACAACATTCATTCTCAAGGGACCACAGAATCTCGCAACTATACTGCACACTGCATTGCTCTTATGAGTACCTCTTGCCCTGTATGACCATACTTACTTTCATAGCTGTTTGATTATGTAGCATCACTGCACATGTTAGCCTCGTAATCGTCCATTTGGTGGACATTATAAGATCCGTATGGACTCTTACATAAATTTAGAATCAACCCAATGCTTTTGAAGAGGTTTAGCTCTGCAGTCCTCTTGTAAGGACTGAACGTGGTCTATCATTGTACTTACATTAACAGCCACTCCCTCCGTCCCATAATATAAGAACGTTTTGTACAGTACACCAGTGTTCAAAACACTCTTGTATTATGGGAAGAGGGATTGGTTCATTTTGTAGCATTCTTCATCTTATCTCCCTCGCCCACCATTTACTAAGAAAGATCAGATCTATATTTAATCTTACCAACAAGTAGAATACACAGACAATGCCAGTGCAGAAGTGTAGCCCATTGCTCTTGTCAGTACATTTTGTCCTGTAACGCTTGTACTTCCAGGGATTGGTAGTTGATTATGTAGCATCAATCTACATCTTATCTTCATTATGCTCTATCCCTTCCAGTATTATCATATCTATAATTACTCTCCACAAAATGTAGAGTACAGGCAATGCTTATGAAGAAGATTCTGTGCTGAAATTCTTGAGTTATCCTTCCCTTGACATGGAGAAGGGCATTATAAAGCCGGTGTTAACTGTTAATGTAAGTCAGTCCTTCTAAAGCCTTTATCCTCAACTGCTGTTTAATTTGCTCATACTCCCTATCGTTTACTGCTGTTTCTACCAAAATGCATGTTCGTAAGAACCATAAGTTCTAAGTTTTACTTGTAAAACCAAATTCCTTATTCATACCATGCACATTACTTAATACTCCCTATATGTATGCTTGTTTTTGTGGATCTATAATCCAGTGTGTGGTGAAGCAGCCCACGTTTGCACCTTGTCATCTCCTGTTTTATCTTACTGATGTGGCTGATGATATGAACAACATGCCATGCACATTATCCAAAATAGATACAATGATTTTCTTTGCCCTTCATCTATGCTTGTTATGTTGACATGGTAATCCAGTAGTGTGGTGAAGCTCCCCGCATTATGAACAATGCCAAATTATGCTATTGATATTTTGAACTTACTCTTTATTTTGTAATTTGAAATTGGATAGAATTGATATAACATTTATCATCTTTGTTTATACACGTGTCATCTCTCTGCTTTGTTTCAGGGTGATATGCCTGATGGCATGCACAAGTCTGCTGAAGGCTGTGAGACAAACCCAACATATATTGCAGCAAAGAAGGCAAAACATCTTGAAGATAGCGAGACAACCCCAAAGTCTTGTCTTGATGCGGTGTTCAAGTTACTTGAGACTAACAGTCAGATAAGCTCACGGAATTCGTTGTTTGAATCAGTTCGACTTCTTCAGTCCCAAGTTCTAGCAGAAACGCATTCTGCAACTCAACTTCGACTTGAAGTCCTATCTCTAAGAAAGATTGCGGAGAACACCAATGAGAACCTCATCGCTAAACAGCTACACCTGGAAGCTATGACCGACATGCTAGGCCGGTCTCACAGCCTTGCTCAGCAGCTTGCGCAGCAGTTCCCCCACAAGGCTAACCTTTCTTGAACTGTCTTGGAAGTGGTCTCGGTTCAATATTATTTTGTTACGCTGCAATGGTGCCCAGTTTTTGTAATCCGCTTCTTCGTTGCGCTTTATGATCACTGGTGCCGAACTTTGATGCCCAGTGGATGTAATATGTGTAATAGCCGTGATAGCCTAGCATAAGTTGCTTGCTTATTTATTTCCTTGTTGTATTGTTTATTTGTTTGCTTGTAGTCAGTGCAGTTCTTTTTCCGCGGTTTGCTAGTGGCTGCAATAACCTATTTTTTAAAACTAGGCCACAATAACCATGGGCTAATATTTACTGTAGTGACACTGGGCGTCCTACGGGCCGTAGAAACAGTGGGCCTTCTACGGGCCATAGAAACAGTAGGCCTTCTACGGGCCGTAGAAACAATGGGCCTTCTACGGGCCGTATCATCAATGGGCCTTATACGGGCCGTATCATCAATGGGCCTTATATGGGCCGTATGATCGATTGGCCAAACATGGGCCAATAACAGGCCGCATTATGGCCGTAAACGGGCTAGAGTTGGAATCGTCCGTTCATGGGCCGACCATAACGGGCCATCGTTAATAGGCCGTATTTGATGACGCTATGAAAACGGCCCAACGTATTAACGGACCACAAACGGGCCGACTGTAACCACGGGCTGAATTTGGCCCACAAGCAGAAAATGACAGTAACGGGCCTAATTCGGATAGGGCGTAACGGGCCTTGGGTTAGCGGGCTGTAAATGGGCTATATGCGAACATGCCGTTAACAGGCTTTCCATGGGCCGGCCCGCCACCTTTTGACCAAGTCAAACAGGCCGGCCTTTTCACAGGAATGGGCCTCTGTTGGGCCGTGCCACGTGTCGACGTATCATAGGCGCCTTCTGTCCAATGAGTGGATGAGATCTATCCCAACAATGAGCCGACACGTGTTTCCTCCAGCCAATGATGATTTTACATGTGGAAAATCCCCATTGGTCGGGGTTGTTAACGGGTTATCGGATCCAAAACCCGACCCGATAGCTTAACGGCGCTCCGTTACGGTGGATGCCACGTGTCGGTCACCCTTGATGAAAGCACTTCTGTGACGCGCGATTTATCGTCATGGAAGTGCACACTTCCATGATGATAATTTTGGTAATGTCATGGAACACTTCTACGACAGCACAGGTATGACTATCTTGATTCTGTCATAAAATCGTCATGGATGTACATGCATGACAAAAAACGCGACCTACTGTGACAAACACGTATCATCACGGAAGTGTTTTTTTGTAGTGCATCTTCCCTCATCGGATCACCGTACTAGTCGTAGTCATCCTCGTTGGCGACTCCATCCTTTCCGACGATGCTCCTTTTGCTTCTCTTCACGACAACACGGCTGGGATTGATAGGGTCAGTTATGAAGAAACATTGTGTCACGTGTTTAGCGTGTACCCATGGCTCATTTTTGGCGATGGCGTTGACGGTACCGCTATCGGAGTCGGGTATACACATGGTAGTGAAACGTCGGTTTTCTCTGTGTACATTCTTAGCCCATTTGACACAGAACGTCGTCGCGCTATGCAATCCAGAGTAGTTAAGCTCCCATATCTCTTCGACCCTTCCGTAATATCTTTCAATTACATTCCCGGTCATGGCTTCCATCGTCACCCCTGAGTTTTGGTCATCACTGTTTATATCTTTCTCCTCCGTGCAGAACGTGTATCCGTTGATATCGTATGCTTGATAAGTCGCGAGGTTGGTCCAGGGGCCATGTGCTAAGGTGTATATGAGCGTTCCATTCAGACAACCCTCTTCCCGGGGATTAGCCAGAACTCGCTCTTTGAACCAACACAAGAAAGTGGAGTTGTGCTCTCTAATAACTTCAGCGTCCGTCCTGTGCACCCCACGGTCACGGTACTTCTTTGCGATGGTCTCTTTGTGAAGTGTCATAAAATCTTCTAGAACATCTAGGTGTTGTAGCACTACTAAGTTTGCCCTGTCAAGGTCGTTTTGTCGGCCCGAGCGTAACACATTCACATCCCTATGACCGTTGGTGTGACCTTCGCCTTCGAGCCTTCCATAGTGCTTGTTGATGGGCAAACCAACAACAGGGTCTCTGGTGCCTGGTAGATAACTCTCACAGAAAGAAACGCACTCTTTGGTTAGATATCCCTGGGCTATGCTTCCCTCTGGACGCATGTTACGAACAAATCCTTTGATGACCTGATACGTCTCCAACGTATCTATAAATTTTTATTGTTCCATGCTATTATATTATTTGTTTTGGATGTTTAATGGGCTTTAATATGCTCTTTTATATTATTTTTGCGACTAACCTATTAACCGAAGGCCCAGTGCAAATTGCTGTTTTTTTGCCTATTTCAGTGTTTCACAGAAAAGGAATATCAAAGGGAATCGAAACGGAATGAAACCTTCACGAGTATCGTTTTTGGAACAAACGCAATCCAGGAGACTTGGAGTGGAAGTCGAGGAAGCAGCGAGGAAGCCACGAGGCAGGAGGGCGCGCCCCCACCCTCGTGGGTCCCTCGCAGCTCCACCGTCCTACTTCCTTCGCCTATATATACTCTTATACCATGAAAACATCCAGGGGAGCTACGAAACACTTTTTCCACCGCCGCAACCTTCTGTACCCGTGAGATCCCATCTTGGGGCCTTTTCCGGCGCTCCGCCGGAGGGGCAATCGATCACGGAGGGCTTCTACATCAACACCATAGCCTCGCCGATGATGTGTGAGTAGTTTACCACAGACCTTCGGGTCCATAGTTATTAGCTAGATGGCTTCTTCTCTCTCTTTGGATCTCAATACAAAGTTCTCCTCGATCTTCTTGGAGATCTATTCGATGTAACTCTTTTGCAGTGTGTTTGCCGAGATCCGATGAATTGTGGGTTTATGAACTTGATTATCTATGAGTAATATTTGATTCTTCTCTGAATTCTTATATGCATGATTTGATATCTTTGCAAGTCTCTTCAAATTATCGGTTTAGTTTGGCCTACTAGATTGATCTTTCTTGCAATGGGAGAAGTGCTTAGCTTTGGGTTCAATCTTGCGGTGCTCGATCCCAGTGACAGAAAGGGAAACAACACGTATTGTATTGTTGCCATCGAGGATAAAAAGATGAGGTTTATATCATATTGCTTGAGTTTATCCCTCTACATCATGTCATCTTGCTTAAAGCGTTACTCCGTTCATATGAACTTATACTCTAGATGCATGCTGTATAGCGGTCGATGTGTGGAGTAATAGTAGTAGATGCAGAATCGTTTCGTTCTACTTGACACGGATGTGATGCCTATATTCATGATCATTGCCTTAGATATCATCATAACTATGTGCTTTTCTATCAATTGCTCGGCAGTAATTTGTTCACCCACCGTAATATATGCTATCTTGAGAGAAGCCACTAGTGAAACCTATGGCCCCCGGGTCTATTTTACATCATATTAGTTTCCCATCAACTAGCTATTTCTGTCGCCGTTTATTTTGCAATCTTTATTTTCCAATCTATACAACAAAAATACCAAAAATATTTATCTTATTATCTTTATCAGATCTCACTTTTGCAAGTGGCTGTGAAGGGATTGACAACCCCTTTATCGCGTTGGTTGCGAGGTTCTTGATTGTTTGTGCAGGTACTAGGCGATTTGCGTGTAGTCTCCTACTGGATTGATACCTTGGTTCTCAAAAACTGAGGGAAATACTTACGCTACTTTGCTGCACCACCCTTTCCTCTTCAAGGAAAAACCAACGCATGCTCAAGAGGTAGCATGACCCCATTCATCCTCTCGAACGGCATCATGTTGTGCAGGAATGTCGGCCCTAGGTCGATGATGTCGTCCAGGATGTGGACACATAGATGCACCATGACATCAAAGAACACGGGCGGGAAGTACATCTCTAGCTCATTTAGTATGACAACGATATCTTCCTGTAGCCTATGGAGATGCTTCACACTTATCGACTTTCGAGAGATATCATAAAAAAAGCGGCATAGGTCAGTAAGCGTCTCACGCACATGTGTGTCCATAATCCCTCTAAGTGCAATCGGGAGTAACTGCGTCATCATCACATGACAATCTTGAGACTTCATCCTGCTGAACCTTTTTTTCTTAGTGTCCAGATATCTGCTTATCTTCCCACAGTATCCGAAACTAACTTTGATTCTGGCAAGTCACTTGAACAATTGATCGACCTCCTTCGGGTCTAAGGTGAAGCAAGAGGGGGGGGGGCAACATTGTTCTTCCTTCACACCGAACATAGTTCGGCGACGAGTCATCTGCTAGGGATAGGTTTTTTAATGAGTTTAGTAGGTCGCCCATGGGCGCGTGTTGGAAGACGTCTGCGGCGCTGAACTTGAAGATCGATAACCGATCGAGTTCGGTGTCCGCGGGCTCGCAGGGTTCGGAACTCGACACCGGAGAAGAGTCCAGGGTTCCGTTGCTGCAGATACCCTATGAAGTGGAATCTGCGGGCGGCTCCAACGCCGAAGAATCGGTAGCCCCTGTGATGGGGTTGAGCTTCCCACTTCAGACGACTTGATCTGCTCCGGATCTAAGGCCAGAGTTGCTACAGGAGCTATCTCCTGGATGCGGCCTGATGACAGGTTTAAGCCATGTTCCTCGGGGCGACGGGGAGCGATTGCCGCGGTCTCGAATCCGTCAAAGATCAAGTCTCCACGGATGTCCACAACGTAGTTCAAGCTTCCGAATCTGACCTGATGGCCAGGGGCGTAGCTGTCGATATGCTCCAGATGGCCAAGCGAGTTGGCCCGCAGTACAAAGCCGCTGAATACGAAGATCTGTCCGGGGAGAAAGGTTTCTCCCTGGACAACGTCATTACTGATGATCGAAGGGGCCATTGAGTCCTTTGCCGACGGCACAATGGAACTCTCAATGAAAGGACCAATGTCGGTGTCAAAACCGGCGGATCTCGGGTAGGGGGTCCCGAACTGTGCGTCTAGGATCGATGGTAACAGGAGACAGGGGACACGATGTTTACCCAGGTTCGGGCCCTCTCTATGGAGGTAATACCCTACTTCCTGCTTGATTGATCTTGATGAATATGAGTGTTACAAGAGTTGATCTACCACGAGATCGTAATGGCTAAACCCTAGAAGTATAGCCTATGTGAATATGGTAATCAGTATATGTATCCGGACTACGCTCTCCGGTTTATATAAGCACCGGAGAGATCTAGGGTTACAGGGATTCGGTTACATCAGAGGGAATATTCATAGTCGGTCGCCTAGCTTGCCTTCCACGCCAAGGAAAGTCCAATCTGGACACGGGTATAGTCTTCGGCCTTCATATCTTCACAGCCCATCAGTCCGGCCCATGGATAACAGGCCGGACGCCCGAGGACCCCTTAGTCCAGGACTCCCTCACTTGGCGTCTGCGAGCGATGGTAACATGGACACAGGGTTTTACCCAGCTTCGGGCTCTCTTGATGAGATAATACCCTACATGCTACTTTTGATTGTATTCATATGGGTGTAGTACAGAGTATATGTATCTACCACGAGATTGTAGTAATGAATATGAGATTGTCTATTGACTAGCCTGGCCTCGGTTTATATATGCACCGTAGGCCTAGGGTTTAGAGGAGTCCTTATCTTGGGTGCCAAGTCTTGTATAATCCTCCTTGTATGTGGCATGGGCTGTCCGAACTGGCCCAATAGTGAACTGCCATGGGGGTCCTCGGCCCGATCCAGCTGGTCGGGAGACGACGTGGTGAGTACCCCCTAGTCCAGGACACCACTAGTAGCCCCCTGAACCGGTCTTCAAGTTGGGGACGCTCCTCGATTCTTCCAAACTGTTGTTCATCTTCGGTCGTTGGTCCTGAAAACTGGTTCAACAAATCTTCTCATCTTCGATCTTGAGGATTGCCGAAGTGCATCCGAAGAGTTTACACGTCAGGTATCCAAGGAGTCCCTTTAAGTTTCTGGCCTTTTTTAATGCCCTGTTATTTTTACGCCACACCACGGGTTTGAAGTTGTTCCCGGGCGGCAGTGTCCTCTTGCATCCGAGCTCCAACGCCGGACTACATTCGAGGTATCTTTTGCAGCCGAGCACCAACGCCAGACCGCTTCCGAGCTCCAACGCCGGAATGTATCCGAGCTCCAGCGCCGGACTGTATCCGAAGAGTATTGTTATAGTCGAGCTCCAACGCCGAACTGCATCCGAGCTCCAACGCCGGACTATGTCCGAGGTGTCATAGATCACCTTGGTTCAAAAAAGTGTTAGCCGAGCTTAATGCGGGAAATGCCCTCTAAGGAGCCAGCCACTTGCATCCGAGCTATGTGCCGAACTGCTTCCAAGGTGGCTCAGCACCTCGGTCATGGGTTGATTGTTTGCGGATTTTATTCCCGATGCCTATAAATTTATTTGCTAACGAGATGTATTGCCAGTAGCCCTCAAGGTGTCTATCGTCCTAAAATCCGAGATGCACCTGAAGGAAAACATAAAATTGCTGATCCTGGTAGCCTCTGAGACCCAGGTCGCGAATCGGCCTGAGGATCAACTCCTAGCTCGGCAGCATACATGGGAATAGAAACGCAGTGTAATATATTGGAGGTAATAGTGATCGGTGGACGGGCCCCTGAGAGAGGGTCGTGAGAAGTCGCCGCGATATATCAGCTTGATGCCGGATAATTCCCATATGGTACATATTGTCGTCCGAATACGTACTTGCCATAGTTCGGTTATGCCGAACACTGAGCACTTTGACTTTTCTGCATTGAATAGGCAATGCAGTAGCCCCCGAGCCACTGGTCGGGTGGCAACACCAGATCAAGGGATCGATGTGCCCCTTTAATATTTGTAAATAATGAGCACAAAGCCCAGTAGCCCCCGAGCCTTAATGTGGGCACGGGCGGCCGAATTAAGGATCGATATCCGTTTGACAGAAAATTTTGTTGTGTTTAACACAAACTTCTCGGAAAGAGAATAAAGATCTCTTAAAAGAGCTGAGAGCTTGTCGAAATCCGAGCTCACCAAGGTAGGCCCCAAGGCGTTTAAAAGATGGATTGTAGTAAATGGATTTTACTCGCAATTTTTATGTGTAATGATTCTATGTATCCAAGTACTTTACATCATTAATGCTCAGATCCGTATTGTACAAAACTTTGTTGACTGACCATCGGTTTCAACCTCCTCGGCCACTAGCTGGGGAGTGTTTGTCCTACTTTATGAAGCCGTTATAAGGGCAAAGTTTTACGGCAAACAAGGCAATCCGGTCATACGGTTTTATAAACAAAGGTACACGGAGAGATATGTTATATTACATTTTAATGTAAGAAACATCTTCCAAAGAAAATAGTCCCGCTATCGGTTCCTTTCTTTGGGTCGTCATGCTTATCATGATCATGAAAACTCACCTCCGATCAATGTGGGAGGAAAATATTGAGGATTTAGTTCGGTGAAAGTTCCCGAACTCTATGGTATTAATGAACCAAATTTTTTACTTCCGTCGTTGCCGACCAATGTGATCCTTTAAGATTGCTAGCTTTCGGCTTCACCCAGTCTGAGGTACTAACTCGGATGACCCGGTAGTAACAATCACAGAGGTGCTCCCTTTACCGCCTAGCCGAACAATCGGGAACGTAGGGGTAAGCACAGGAGCCAGGCAACCCAGCTTGGCCAAAATCTTAAGTCAAATTGATGCATATGTATGGCTTTATAACGATGATTACGGAAGGCAGCCTTTGTATATTACATACAAACGCCGATGATATGTTTATTTTGACTCCGTTGCGACCGTTTATCAGTTGTAGATGCTACGCAGGGTGTTTTCGCAATAACAAAACAACCCTTAGCCGACGTCTCGGTGCCCGAAGGCAGTTGTGTTAGCGGAAACGAGGCAATCAGATATGCGGGCTTTATAACTTTCGCTTAGACATAGGAGCTTTAAATTGGGGAAGCTAGCTACGAGCCCCCAGTTAGTGTTCGGCGATAGCCGAGGTCAAGCCGTAAACACTTCAGCCAATGTTATGAATGGCCCTTCATTTAACATAGTCATCGGATCGCTGACCAGTTTACGCTTATTGTGACAGTCAGTTTTCGGTTTTTTCCACTGAGGTGCTTAACCATGCGAGCTGGAAGCACAATCGCAGTGGTTCTCCCTTTGCACACCGAGCCAAACAAAGCGGAACATAGGAGGCAAGCACAGGAGCTGGGCAACCCAACTGTTGACCGAAGACACAATTCGAAACCGATGCATATATAGCAATATCCGAGAATGTTTTCGCCGAATCTCTAAAGGTGTCCAGCGTTGCACTGCGAGACTTATGCGGGAAACACACAAATAGTTTAAAAGTGCCATGGGCTTGGAAAACCAAAAAAAACTTCATTAAAAACTTGACGTCCGAACTAGATCAAGTGTTCGGTGCCAATCTAAAAATTGGTCTTAAAATTTTTGTGTTTCTGTCGTGCATTAATATGACACATCCGATCTCAAGACTTCAAGCGGGTCAGCCGACGGCTTCAACCTCCTTATCTCGAGGGCGGAGTGCTTCTCCGAGGCTAGTTTAGCAAACTAAACTCGAGCGCTTTGAAGAGAAGCAAGGCTATCCGGCTATTGACCACAGACTTGCGTCGAGAAAGAAGTGATAGAAAAAGACTTTGCAACGACTAAGAAGAAAAATGGCTCGTACTAATTTAAGAGCCCCAAAGTGACTTGGGTAAAAGAATTTTATGTATAATGATTGTATGTACTGAAGTACTTATATCATATCTATGTTCGCCCAAACTTTAAACGCGTCTTAACCGACCATCAGCTTCTCCCTCTTCGGCCAAGGGACGAAAAGTGTTATGTACTCCACCTGTCGAGAATATCGACGGTGTTTCCGATAACCAGGCAATCATGCCATAAGGCTGTAACAGACAAGGCGCACTCAGGGAACTTATGCTATATTACTAAGTGTAAGAAGCATCTTCGAAGAAAATAGTACCTCCACCGATACCTTTCTTCGGTTGCTCATTGTTACTATGAGACTTGTGCAATAGATTTTTTGTATTCATGAGTTCCGTTGTGTGCCGACCATGATTGAAAACAATAAGAGCGCTAGCTTTCGGCTTCACCCAGTCTGAGGTCCGAGCTCGGATGACCCGATCGTGACAATCGCAGAGGTGCTCCCTTTACTCCCTAGCCGAACAATCGGGAACGTAGGGGTAAACACAGGAGCAAGGAAACCCAGCTTGCGGAACACTTAAGTCAATATGGTGCATATTGTGGCGTAATACACGAACAAGGAACGAAGCCATACAAGTATAATCATATGCAAGAGGAAAAATATTCATGAAGGAAGCCCCCAAGTAAACGGGGTATTTGAATTTGTGTGTCACAAACAAAGTTATGACAAGGAATTTTTTCACATACAACTTTTTGCCAAAAAAGTATAATCCTTTGGTCGAACCGAACAAAATTGAAAATTGAAAATTCTGAGCATAAAAGCGACTTAGCTGGTTAATGTGCTCGGTGTCGATGCACGGTCCGAGCTTACGGCGGGACAAGGTCCTAGCCCCCAAGTCGGTTCCGAGGTGGCGGAGCGAAGAGCTCGGCACTCCGAAGTGGTGACATAGCACGGCCAATGCATGCCCGCAGTGTGACGCCGGAGTCCACGTCGTGGGTTAATGAAGTGATGACGAAGCCCTCGGTCCATCCAAGGTGACGTGGTACGTCGGTACGCAGAGGTGACAGCGCTGGCCGATCCGGATCCTTTATCTGTGCACAGAAAATAGTGCAAGCCGGAGATAATAGGAATAATAATAAATTAAAAAATGTTGCATAATTAATAATTTATGCAAAGTGAGTAATAAAAGACATATGGCCTGTGTGCCGAACACTCGATGAGGTAGAGCTCTCTCAAAGATGCCGAAGTCCCCGAAGCAACCGAACACGTCGGTATGGCAACACGACCAACAAGGTGATCACGCGACCCGATTTACGCCGATTGGGACGACGACGTCGGCTTGCCGAAGAGACCACGTGACGTAGTCAAAGTCCATTACCGAACCACCATGTGACCATCGTTAATGTGGCCACCATTTGATAGACCTGGGTACAGATGATGGAACAAACCAGAGTAATAATTCCTTGGGACAAATAAACCCAAACAAGCAAAAATTACTAGGATAAATAGCACCTGGTTTATTTGTTGTAGCAATCCGAAGAAAGGTGACTCCCAAAATTGGGACTCGATCCGCACACCCATTGCCTGATGGGCGATAAAGCGATGGCATGGCGATGCTGACAAAGGTTGGCTTGCCAAAACAAAGCCCTCGGTCCAGCTGACGTGACGAAGCTGGTCGGCTGGTGATGCCGAAGTCACCAGAGTATGTTGATGAAGAAATAGCCAAGTCCCCGGTCCAACCAAGGTGACGGAGCAGGTCGGTGAGGAGACGTTGCTGCTGCCATGTCAGCCGAGGTGTTGGAGCAGGTCGGCATGATGGACATCGTCTTGAAGAAGCAACAGTGTGGCCATGCTGACGCAGGTCGTGACTTGTGACGCGGTCAATGCCGGCTTGATGAAGTGACCATGCGGCGGTGCCGGTGTGCCTGCTCCGTGTAATCCGTGGGGCAGGGATGTTGGTGATGATTTATCCTTCGCGATGCCGAACTCTTGTTCGGCTTGGAGAGATGATGATCCGAAGAAGTTGAGCTTGGCTCAACAAAGCGGCGACGTGTCTAGCGCAGGTCAGCAGCCGTGGAGCAATATTGCCGGACTAGTTTGACACCAGCGTGATGGTGAAGATTACCTCGGAGGAGGCTTAAAATTTTATGGGTACGTGTTTAAAAACAACGCACAATACCCTAGGAAAAAAATTCCTTCAAAAGGGTTGTCCAATATTCCATTCATGAAGAAACATGAACTCGGGCCGGATTCGTATTCGCGCAGAAAACATATCCGAAAATTGGTCCACTCATCGGAAGGTTCCCGGAGTTTGAACCATCGGATCAAGCTGAAATTTGGAGGGGTGGTAGATATGGGAGTTTTGCAGCAGATGAATGGTTGGATCTTCCAAAGGACCTCCGAGCTGGGCTCTGGAGACCACGCCCTAAACTCGTCCAGATTCCCGTCCAGATTTGACAGGGCTCCGGTATATCGTAGATTGCCAGATTTTCCTCCATCGGAACTCGACGAAATTTGGCATGGTTGTTGTACACTTAATTCCGCACAATTCCACCAAAGGAATCGTCAAAGCGATACTCAAGGAGGCGGTGGCAGTGGATACAAGTTTGTTGTTTGGAAAAAACAGCACGGTCCCCCGAGGGCAATGTTGACGTTGAGCCCCCGAGCTCCATGGATGATTCTTCCATGATCATGATAGAGATCGGAGTTGATGTTGACAAAGGCCCTTGTCCGAACATGATGGTTGGAGGTAGGGTATAGTCCTTCGTTAAGCCAAGGTGACCAGTCGAGCCAGCGACAAAAGATGCCGACATCGACCATAAAGCTCGGCTCCGATGAGTAGATCGCGCCGGAGACGATCCGAATTCCCATCGCCCAGTGGCGACCGCCAGCAGGCTCTCAATGAAAGCACCAATGTCGGTTCAATATCCAGCGTATCTCCTAGTAGGGGTCCTAAGCTTGGCATCTGGGAGCGATGGTAACATGGACACGGGGTTTTACCCAGCTTCGGGCTCTCTTGATGAGATAATACCCTACATCCTGCTTTTGATTGTATTCATATGGGTGTAGTATGGAGTATATGTATCTACCACGAGATTGTAGTAATGAATATGAGATTGTCTATTGACAAGCCTAGCCTCGGTTTATATATGCATCGTAGGCCTAGGGTTTAGAGGAGTCCGTGCCTTGGGCGCCAAGTCTTGTAGAATCCTCCTTGTAGCGAAACTGTAGTCGGAGCTGTTGATAAACCTGGAGAAACGCTCGCAAGGCCTTGTGGCAAGGTGGTAGTGTTAGACGGGGACGTCATGTGGCACGCACAACTGGGCGACGGCAACCTTCTGATCGTGCCCGGCACGACCGATGGTGTACTCGAGGTCGAAGCCGACCACTTGGTACTTGTCCTCGGCAAGGAACTGCTCCATAGTTTGGATGGAGCTCTCCATCGAGACCGGATTGTTCGTGTACACCACTGAGAGGGCCTCCCCCTCACGTGGGTGTCCACTACGTGATGCATGGTGAACTGCCCGCCGTTGTCGTCATCGGCCGCTAGGAGCACCATTGGAGCCACTGGGATCGCCATTGGAACCGCTGGATGTCCTCTTTGTATGTGTTGTCGTGGGTGTGCTTATTGTGTTGTGTGACGCGAGAGATGAAGGTAAATGGCCGCATGAATAAATGGGGGCCGGGCGGCTTGGATTCTCTGCGCGTCCGCATGGCAGTTTTTGCAACGGGTAACTGCATTGTCGTGCCGCACCCGGCGCAACCGCATGCACACGAACGTGCGTGATCGTGCGCCGACCCCAAACACTGGCAGCGCGCATTGAGGGACGAGGGCAGAGCACCCGGAGGGATGTGAGGGTAGAGCGCGCGCGGCGGGACACGAGCAGAGCGTGCCGCAGCTGCCTGAACCGCAAGCAACCACACGCATAGAGCAGTTGAACATGCAGGAAATAGTCGCCTACAAGCCGGCCGACAGTTGCGTCGCTGCGGAGAGAGCGGCCGTGTGCTACTACCTTCGTCTTGGTCTACAGTCCCCTTTATATTCTGTGCCATAATTTTCCCTCAAATTTAACCAACAAAATGTTAATGCATGTTATAAAAATTATATAATTGGAAACTATGTTCAAATACGAATCCAACTACATAATTTTTGGCGACATGCATCCGTATTTTATTAGTTAAATCATACTTATAAACTAGGACGGGGTATAGTAGTTAATTAAATAGCAAATGTTTTTTTATTAAACGTATGTGTACGTGGCCTTTCGTCCTCCTCTCGCACGTCTTGTCACCCCGCTGTCGCAGACGGCTTACAGCGCAAGCTTGCGCAGCGCGTGGTGGCGTTCTTTTGGCCAAACGGTGGCGCCAATGAATCGTCGGTGAGCCCGTTCCCGCGCAACCTCGCAGGTTCCCGCGCAAGCTTCCCACCCGACTCGGTGAAATCCCCCAAAATCCCAATGCTTACAGGCCTGCTAAATAAACCCTCACGGCCGGCGAGTCCTGCGTCGCATTTTACCCTCCCTCCCTGGAGCTTACCTCGTCTGCTTCTCCCACAATCGCTAATGGCACCGGTCCGTCGTCATCGCTCAGCCACTCCGCCGTCATCAGAGGACAGCTCCAGCTGGGAGGCTACACTGCGGCGATGGCTCAGTCCCCGGCGTAGTGTAGTGCGCGTGGCATCCCTGTTGGGTGTGCGCGGAACACCCACCACACGCTCTGCTGCCGCTGCCCGTCGGCAGCTGTTGCCGGCCACCGTTGCCGCCACACCACCGTCAAAAGCCAGGGCCATCGCTCGCTCCGCCGTCGCGGCCCAAAGGCGGGAGGTGGCCGTCGTGGCTGCCACCCCACTGCTGGGCACAGTGGCCATCACCCGCTCCGCGACCGCAGCCCGATGGCGGGAGGTGGTGGTCGTGGCCGCCACCCCATCATCGGCCGCCGTGGCCGCAAGCCCACCATCGACCGCCGAGGTCATCACCCGCTCCGCAACCGCCACCCGAAGGCAGGAGGCGGAGGTGGGATGCCCGCACGTGCGTCAGCGACCTTGCGCGCTACACCGAGTTCCTACGGGAGGAGGAGGAGCGCCTCGTCGAGCACGCAAAGTGCCTTACCCCGCCGTGGCCGTCGCACACGCCGCCTCCGAGGCAAGGAAACATGAGATCTACGTGGAGGACCACCGCTTTGAGAGGGGTCGTCTGGAGCGGCAGAGGGCGTTCGAGGTGAGCGTCGCTGAAGCTGCAGCAGCGGCAGGCACCATATTGCAGTTGTCCAGCTTGTCGGTAGGCTCCTCCTCCTCCGCCTCTTACTGAGTGTGCTCTGCAGAGGAGAGGCAGCCGGAAGTAGTACAAAGCCCCTCCGTAGTAGAAGTATTTAGGGGCTATTTTGTTCAGTTCATCTGACTATAGATGTGGTGCAACTGTACAACGTACTTAAAATTAGCTAGTATATAAAGTAGAATTAGCTATTTCAGTACGTGGTTGGCAACAATTGGTGAAATGTTTGGTCGGTTCAGCTGTCGAGTTGAACTATTTGTATAAAGAACGACTGCTTAATCTATGAATGAAATGTATGCTTAATTACTGAATTTTAGTTGCAAAAATTAGATACTGCTAGTGATTTTTAGCTTCATATTTTGACAAATGTCAATCTTTCCAGTTTGACAAATGGCAACATACCCAATATGACAGATGCAAATCTTACCAAATTGTTTGTACGTGGTTGCACACGGGTCATCCAAAAACAACCGTTTGCGCTGAAGGGATGCACAAATCCCGCGCTGCGAATTTTCCCTCGACTTAAGGGGGAAGACCATAGCTCTCACTTTGCATATGGGTGTTCTATCTAAAACTTTTGCGATCAAGAGCCGCAAAAATCCTGCTCGGCACATTTTACCTTGGCTTCCTGGGGAAGCTGTTGGTTTGCATACGGGTGTTCTAACTAAAACATTTGCGATGAGTGTTTTATATTTAAAAACCATTAACGTTTATTTCAAAAGAAAATCGTTTGATAAGTCTGTACATTAAGAGATAAAAATGCAAGTTCGCTCAAACCATATCTTTCATTCAGTCATACTGCGAATTTATATTCATATGATCGAGATACAGTATTAAACCCAAGAAAAAAACTATTTCAGACGATGGCGGAGGAGGCGTGCCGCGCCGTCGTCATTGTCGTCCTCCGGGACGCCGTTGTTGAAGTCTTCAATGCAGCACAAAATGTTCTTCACATGTAAATCAAACGGGCAGGGCGCGGGAGGACGGCAGCTGGCGGCGTTGAGAGGTAGCGGTTGACGGCGGCGTCCCATGCCGCTGAGGGGGGCGCGCGCACGGGCACGGGCGCGGCGGGTGTAGACAAACGCATGGGAACCGGCGCCGCGATGGGTGGAGGGCGCCCACGGGCACGTGCGCGGGCGCTGGCGCTGGCATGTACACGAGCTCGCACGGGTCCGCGGAGACCTCGCTGACGCCCGCGGCTTCCAGCTGTACCATAGTGCTTGGCGACTAGCCCGTCAATGCTATGGGGATGGTTGCTAGCACGGGCGCGGGGATGGCAGCTGGGACGGGAGCGGGGCAGCAACCGCCGCGACCAACTCGTTCTGGGCCATGTCCATGAGACCCCATTCCCACTTATTTTCTATCTCCTCCGGCTCGGAGTCTACTTCACCAAACTTGAAGACTAGTGGCAGATGATCCTTCTGCATCATGGCATTGGTGGAGGTCTGCGGGAGGGAGGGGAATGGGAGGCGAACAGTAAGGCCGCCCGTATTAAGCAGCGGCTCGGGCAACATTAATGGCGAGGAAGGCGGGCGGCTATGGAAGTCAAAGGGCTCGCTTCCCAGTGAGCCTGCGTAGCGTACAGCTCGCACGCTTCCTGGTGAGCCTGTGTATTGGAGGACAGCTTGCACGCCTCTCGGTTGGCCTGCGCACTGGACAGCGCTCCCACGCCTCCCGTTCAGTCAAGCAGCTGTTCACACGGCACCTCGTATAGCCATTAAAACCAAGACACATGGCGTTATGTGAATGGTTAACAGAACGCACACGGTTTGAATTATACAAACGTTCGAGATATTAAAGTGGCAGCTATTTTTTTCAAAATGCCTTGTTGGCTGTTATTCGAGTGCACCTTCTCTCAAATTGGACTCGAAAAATACCACAGCATGTCGGGTGCCATTCCGTGATAGCACGCCAAGTTTCATGAATTTCAGACGAGTTTTGGATTTACTAGAATTGAAAAACAAAGTATCTAAATGTTTTGCTGGCAATCAACGGTGCCCTGGTGTTTGAATTTCATTCCCATTTCTTGTATGGGATATTGTTTCATCCCCAAAGGTGGGACGTTCCCTACCGAAACCATCATGCTTGTTGTGAGAAGCTCTGGTTTGTGAGAAGCATATAGCCAAACCTGCCCCAAATGGGACAAATTCTTTACCACGGCATGTTGATGCCGCTCCATGATAGCATGCCAAGTTTCATGAATTTCAGACGAGTTTTGGATTTACGAGAATTTAAAAACCAGGTATCTCAATGTTTGTGGCCGAGTGACGGTGGTAGGGTGTTTGACATTCATTCCCATTTCTTGCATGGGACCTAAGCATGCAAACAAGGACACAAATTTGAATTTTCAACCAATTTATATGCATTAGAGCATGTGCATGTAGTTCAAATTTGAATTATGCACATGAATGCATTGAAAACTCAGTTAATGCATAAAAATGTCCAAATGAACCCCGAAAAATCCCAAAAATTGACACAACACTCCTGTTTTCTATGTTGACATGAGAATTTTTTTGAAAGCAATAAGAGGCAATGGGTATCGTTTCATCCCCAAAGGTGGGACGTTCCCTACCGAAACCATCAGGCTTGTTGTGAGAAGCTCTGATTTGTGAGAAGCATATCCCCAAACCTGCCCCAAATGGGACAAAACATTTACCACGACATGTTGATGCCGCTCCATGATAGCATGCCAAGTTTCATGAATTTCAGATGAGTTTTGGATTTACTAGAATATAAAAACCAGGTATCTCAATGTTTGTGGCCGAGTGACGGTGGCAGGTGCTTGACATTCATTCCCATTTCTTGCATGGGACCTAAGCATGCAACCAAGGACACAGATTTGAATTTTCAACCAATTTATATGCATTAGAGCATGTGCATGTAGTTCAAATTTGAATTATGCACATGAATGCATTGAAAACTCATTTAATGCATAAAAATGTCCAAACGAACCCCGAAAAATCCCAAAAATTGACCCAACACTCCTGTTGTTCTATATTGACACGAGAATTTTTTTGAAAGCAATAAGAGTCAATGGATATTGTTTTGTCCCCAAAGGTGGGACTTTCCCTACCGAAACCATCAGGCTTGTTGTGAGAAGCTCTGGTTTGTGAGAAGCATATCCCCAAACCTGCGCCAAATGGGACAAAAAATTTACCACGGCATGTTGATGCCGCTCCATGACAACATGCGAAGTTTCATGAATTTTAGATGAGCTTTGGATTTACTAGAATTTTAAAACCAGGTATCTCAATGTTTGCGCCCGAGTGACGGTGGCAGGGTGTTTGACATTCATTCCCATTTCTTGCATGGGACCTAAGCATGCAACCAAGGACACAGATTTGAATTTTCAACTAATTTATATGCATTAGAGCATGTGCCTGTAGTTAAAAATTGAATTATGCACATGAGTGCATAGAAAACTCAGTTAATGTATAAAAATGTCCAAGCGAACCCCAAAAAATCCCAAAAATTGACACAACACTCCTGTTGTTCTATGTTGGCACTAGGAAAAAATTTGAAATCGAGAAGAGGCAACGGATATCGTTTCGTCCAGAAAGGTGAAACGTTCCCTACTGAAACCATCACACTTGTTGTGAGAAGCTCTGGTTTATGAGAAGCTTATACCCAAACGTGCCCCAAATGGGACAAAATATTTTACCACGGCATGTTGATGCCGCTCCATGATAGCATGCCAAGTTTGATGAATTTTGGACGACTTTCGGATTTACTAGAATTACAAAAGCAAGTACGTCGACATTTGCTGGAGAGCCACGGTGTCGTGGTGTTTGAAATTCATCCCCATTTCTTGCATGGGACATAAGCATAAACCCATGGACACATATATGATTTTACAACTCATGTTGGTGCACCGGAGCATGTGCATGTAGTTTAATTTTGAATTGTGCACCTGAAATGGCTAGAAAACCAATTTAATGTATAAAATGTCCAAACGAACCCTGAATAATTCCAATTCTTTTACGACAGACATATAGTTGCATGTTCACTACAGATAAAAGGTCTAGCAATTCAAACATCGTCCATTGCCGCTGTGACCCCATTATGGAATTCAAATCAAGATGAAAAATCAAGTAGATCCCACACAGTTTATAATCACCAACCGTGTGAGATGCAGCACAAAATATCCTGGAGCACCGTCGGTGTATAGTACACCTATGGCTTACCCGAGAAGGTGCGTCGGCTACAGTCCACAGCCGGCGTGTAAAGCACACTAGCTCGCTCCCCAAATATCATTTCACTATTCAATCGTTGCCGGTGAAAGATGGGGACGTGGACCCGCCTCGTGGGGACAACTTTGGCGGCCCACTCCGGTGAGAGCGCGGCCGCAACCGCCATGCGCGTGCTAACAAGGTGCATGAGCGCGGCCGCATTCTGCGACCGGGGAGCGAAGGCAGCCCAAACGTCCATCGTTGCTTCTCAGGTGGCGGCAGCAACATTTGCCTCGGGGATAGCAACTGGCGAGAGTGGCACAGCAGCTGTCCGTTCCACAGCAGCGGCCTTAGCCCCGATGGAGGCTGCCCACGACCATGTCGAGGCCGCCCACGCCCAGCTCATCACGGTCACCGCACAAATCGAACGAAGCTTCTCCGACAACGGTCGGCAACCCACGGCCGAAGAGTTGGCAATCGCCAAGAGCGTTCGAGCAACCATATGTTCCTCCGCCGCATACCTTGTGATGACGGAGCCCGTCCAAACCCAGATCACGGCCGCCCACGCCCAGCTCGTGGCGGCCTTTTCCAAAGAGATGGCGTACGTGGATGGCGAGATGCTTGCCGAGTATGGTGCGATGGATGCCATGGAGCCCCTTCCCTAGGAGACCATCGGGCGCGAGCTAGACATGGAGGTGGCGGCGGAGATCGATGGGCACCAGCCGTAATAGTACTTTTTTTGTTTAATTAAGAGTGCCGGTCTTTAATTTGTTAGAGTAATGTTTAGGTCAGCTAGCTCTGTTTAATTGCTGAACTTGCTTGATTAAGAAGTGTGGGTGTGTTGTAGTCTCCTTTGTGTACCCAAATTATGTAATGACGTGGATGACCACTATAACCAGGGAAATTCGAACCAAAATTTTTGACGTTCAAACTCATCACACACGGATTAAGCTATTTGAATCATTTGTGATGTTCACATATCATACACAGTTCTGAATAAGGGACCGTGTCTGATGACACTTTGCGCGCTAGTTTTTCGCTGAAGCGATTCCAAATTTTTGGCTTCTGCGGAAATATCTACCTCCCTGCCCCCTCTCCCTTACCAAGAGCCACATTTCCCCTATTTCTGCCTTCCTTTCCAAGTTGAAACCTTCACTCCTTGCTTGCAGCGCCGCCTCCTCGCCGGCGACCCTCCTTCATACTGCTCGGCCTCGTCTATCCAGGCAGGTAATCCACACCCGACCCCCATCCTCCTCCTCCTTCCACATCCCACATGCCCCGACCGCCGGCGCGACACCTTCCACCCAAATCATCGACCCCTCCACCAAATAAGCGCTGCCCTAAGCCATGGTGCACGCAGTATAGCCAGGAGCTCAAGGAGCATTTGGCAGCGGAGAAGCAAATCGCGTCCGCACGCGCGGATAAGGTCGCGATGTCTGCCATTCGTGCGGACCCCCAGATCTTGGAGGAGCACCTTGCCATTTGCTAGCTATGCCGGTTAAGCATGCTTGGTTTACCCGTTGTGTGTGCTACTCCTGCCTTTCCTTCACAAATTCTAGTGAATTGTGCTATCTAATTTTACCATGCAATATGTTGCTATAGTGTATATGTTCTATATGTCGTGCAGTGTGGTGCTCACGTATTAACTGTTTGGTTAATTTGTTGTCGTCTTCAGTTAACTGTTTGGTTCAATTCTGCAAATGTGATGTTCAATTCTTCAGGCTGCAATTTTGTATTGTCTTCCATGTGAGAAATAAATCGAATTTATCTTTACAAAGTACATGAGACGAATACAATTGCTACATTTCCAAGTTGTCAAGCATGCTTGGTTTGGTTATGCATTGTGCAATGTGGTGCTCAGTTAACGTTTGGTTCATTTGTATTGTGGTGTTTAGTTAATTGTTTGGTTCAATTCTGCAATGCGATGTTCAATAGTTGTGGGTGCATTCTGTTATTGTATATCATGTGAGGATTAAATTGAATTTGGATGTAGTAAATACATGAGAAACAAATACAATTGCTATATTTCCAAGCTGTTAAGCATGCTTGGTTTGGTTAACTGTCTGATCTTCTATTAGGAGTATGTTATATTGTGCAATGTGGTGCTCAGTTAATGTTTGGTTCATTTGTTGTGGTGTTTAGTTAACTGCTTGGTTCAATTCTGCAATGCGATGTCCAATTGTCGTGGGTAGAATTTTGTATTGTTGTGCATGTCAGGAATAAATCAAATTTGGCTGCACTTAATACGTGAGAAACATATACAAGTGCTATATTTCCTAGTTCTTAATCATGCTTCGTTTGGATAAATGGGTTTTCCATGTGGCTTGAATTAAGCTGATAAATCTGCAATGTGCTTATTTTTCATCAACATATTTTACTGATAGCATGCGAACTCTTACTTAACCTGATGACTAACTACCTTATATGTGTTGCAGGGAAACACCGGGAAGCACTGAGGTTTACAATCGAGGATAGCACGTGCATGGTCTGTTGTCTAATAGCACATTATTGTCGAATTGCAGGAACCATTCTAATATTTAGGTTTTTAACAATTTGGTCTTGCACATGTAGGTCCTGCTGTCAGAGGTTTTGACCCATTGTTCGACCCTTTTTGCATATGGGGAAATGAGTTGTCCATGAATATCAATCAAGTCAAGAAACTTAGAAAGATTGTTAAGATAAAGAAATTAGCGACAAAAAACAACAAGATCTTTGTCTGCACAATAAAGAAGACATCAGTTCACTACAAGATGGTACTAACTATTATACCTTGCCTTTTTTTATTCCTTTGCCCCATTTCCAATATACAGAAGATATTTATGCACATCCTTGTTTTCAGGCCTTTTGTCAGGGATATCGGGCGACATATGCCAGGGGGTGGCTTATCATGGATGGGGACAAGAGTATGTCGTCGGGATCGAGAAGCGGGAGTGAGTGAGACCCCATACGCCTGCGAATCTTACCCAGGTTCGGGGCTCTCCGTGGATATAACACCCCTTGTCCTGCTCTGCGGGGTCTCCGCATGATGACTATGATCAACAAGGTAGCTACAAGCTTGCTCCTTGAGTTGTTTCGGCTAGGGGAGGAAGAAGAGCAAGGCTATCTCTACTCCACTCTCTCTCTCTCTGTGTGTGTGTAATCTCTAGAGTTGTGAACAAGGTTCGGAACCCCTTGCATGGGGTGGCCTGGGGGATTTATATAGGCCTACCCCCTAGGGGTACAATGGACCCGGCCGTCAGTGTCTATGGCGCCGGCTTCTCCACCGGCTGCTGGGGCCCGCCGCTTGGTGGGTCCCGCCGGCTGTCGTGGACTCGGCCGATAGGTAGGGCCCGCCGTCTGCGGGCCATGCCGACCGCTTTATACTATTGCCTTTCTCCTGATGACGGAGGCTTTGTCGGGGGGAGCGTGGCTACAGTCCCGCCGCCTGGCAGGCGCTCACTATAGCCACACCCCGTCTCATCTGATTAAGCGCGTAGACTCCAAGGGGGAGAAGGGCCACCTGCTAGGAGTCGGCCTACCCTTGTTGCTGCCTGCTTGGGGTTCACCGCCTTCTGGTGGCTCGTGGACATGTAGGGCCCGCCGCCTGCAGGCCGTACCGACCACCCGTCGTGGGAGCATTGCTCCCTCTGGCATAGGTGATGTCACGGGCTGTGTGGCAACAGTGCCGCGCCGGGCGAGGGGTGTCCGCCTGGTACACCGTGCTGTGGCCATGATCCGCCCTGGATTCGGATGTGGCAGGTTGCACTGTAGCCACGCCCCGTCTCGTCGTGGTAATGGGGTGCAAACTTGGACGGGACGAGGGGCCGCCTGCTAGGAGTCAGCCCCCTCGTGGCCGCCTTTGTGGTCTTGCTGCCTTCTAGCAGCCAGCCTCTTGGACCAGTCGGCCCGAGAAGCCAGTCGTGCTTCCGGGAGGTCTGAGGGGCGGAGCTAGCCCCGATGTCTTGAAATACCATGGGGGGCTGATGAGGCTACCCGTGGTCATTTACTCCGACAGTAGTCCCCGAAGCTGGTGGGCACCGCGGCTGAAAATCGAGGAGCCTTAGCAGCTTCCTACTCTGAGTGGTTTGGTAACTTTCCTGTATCCGCCTTCTGGAGATGCCAACTGTTAGGAGCCGGCCATGGCCAGACCGGCCGACTGGTGAATTCTAATCATTGCGAGGGAGGCCGGGTGGCGTGCCAGCCGGGTGACAGGCTTGCCGCCCGTTGCTCGCTCGCCACGCGGCGCCAGCAGGCCAGGCCAACGTGCTAGCCCATGCGCGCGACAGGACATCGCCGCAGGCCTGGACCGGCCACTACAGGGCCACGACACGCGCGCGGATCCGCTGCGGCCGAGGCGGGCGGTTGCGCTTCCCAGGCGTGTTGAATACGCGTCGTTATGGCGCGGGAGATGCAGTGTCGTGGGGGGAGTGGGCGCAGTTAATCCTGTGCCCCCACGCCTCGCCCCCTCGACTCCGCCGCTGGGGCTATAAGTAGGGGGAGGAGGGGGCGGCAGAGAGCACGCGCGCCCGCCTCGCCCTTCGTCTTGTTCTTATTCGTCTTCTTCTTCTCTCCGCTGCTGCACCCTCTCCTCTCACCAGAGCGCAGCTGCCGCCCGTTGTCGCCGGACCTCTTTGCATCGCAGCCACCTTGCACCACCGCCGAGCACGGAGCCCATGGCGTATGGTGGCCGTGTAGGCAACTCGGATGGGTCCAACATCCACGACGACCACTAGGAGTTTCTCCTCTAGACGCGACGGCTTCCCCACGCGTCGAACATGAAGGTGCATGTTCCTCTCGAAAGGGATATCTCGCCGGTGCCGGAGGACGGCGAGCGCGTCGTCTTCCGGTCGCACTTCCTTCGTGGCTTTGGCCTGCCAGCGAGCGGATTCCTCTGCTCGTTTCCTGATTTCTACGGAGTGCAGCCCCACCATCTTACGCCGAATATGGTGGTGATGCTTTCCGCCTTCGTCACCCTCTACGAGGGGTATCTCGGCACGCTCCCCACACTCGAGCTGTGGGAAGAACTCTTCTACCTCAAGCTCGGCACCGCCGCCAAGAATGAGGCGGCCTAGTGCGGAGCCTGCGTCGTGGTGCGGCGCACCGGATCTGGGGTCCGCTTCCCGGCCCTCGCCTTGCTGCAGTCGGCCAAACTGTGGCAGAAGTCATACTTCTACATCGAGAACATCCACTCGTCGTGGGACTACGTCAACCTGCCGGCTTACACAGCCGGCCCGCACCAACTGGAGATTTCGGCTGAAGAACCTGTCGGCTGCCTCCTCAACCGCTCTCACCCGGCTCCAAGACATGATAGAGTCGGAGGGCCTCAAGGCCTGAGACCTGCTGGCCGCCTTCATGGAGCGCCGGGTGCTGCCTCTTCAAGCCCGGCCCCACATAATCAGCAACATGAGTGGGCGCCGGGATCCGTGCCGGATGGATGTCCACCAAGGAGATGTCGGACGTGGAGGTGATCCGGATGGTGAACTCCTTCTCCGACTTCAAGCTCTCGGAGAAGGAGTGACGGTTCGGCAAGCCGCCGTACAGCCGAGCTAACTCGCCGCCTCCGGTAAGTCTTCTAATCCTCTTTTTCTTCGTTGGTCCGGGTTCCTTCTTGCCGCCTGAGCAGTCGGCCATGGTGCAGCGCTTCCCGGGCCAGATGGCAATAGACGCACCGGCCCCAGGCCATCAGTACCTGGCGGACCGGGCGGTGAGTGACGTGGACGACCCCGATTTGGGGGCGGCTGCCATGGAGGAGGACGGCGCCACAGGCGGTGGCGGTGAGGGAGCAGGTGGTGATGATGACATATACCTGGGGTAGGGTCATAGGCCTGACCTATTCGCCCTATCCAAGGTCACTGTCCTAGAAACAAAGAAGCTCAAGAGACAACAGGGAGGGCCGAACAAAGGTGTCGAGTGCAATCCACTCGACCTACCAGCTACTCGGAGACCCCTCCTTCCTGAGGTCACTCGACCACTCGACCATACAAGAATCCATTCGACTTATTGAAGACCAGGAGTCATCCAGAACAGCAACGGACAAGCGTTCACTCTGTAGTCTATAAGGCCATTAAGGCATTTAAGGCTGGCGTTATCAGTAACGCCTCCTCTTTATGTACATTGAACTCTTGGTAACGGAGGATGGTCGGGGTCCTGGCGCACTCTATATAAGCCACCCCCCTCTTCTGGCACAAGGGTTCGCACATAATCTAGTCGACCGCGTCCGGGCACCGAGACGTAGGGTCATTACTTCCTCTGCGAAGGGCCTGAACTCGTAAAACTCATGTGTACAACTTCGCCATAGCTAGGATCTTGCCTCCTTATACCTACCCCCCATTCTACTGTCAGTCTTAGATCCACGATAGTTGGCACCCACCGTGGGGCAGGTGTCTTAGCGACTTTTTGGTGGAGTTGCGATCTTTTCCGATTCTCATCATCATGGTTTCCGCCGGCGGACTGGCTGAGGGCCGCGAGATCCGTCTCGGCGCGCTTGTTTTCATTGCCGACGATTCCGCTTGGCTTCAGGAAGCTCCACTCGACGTTGAGGCGCTCCCCGTCCGCGGGGCGACGCACTTTCGCGCGTGCATCCGCGGCGTCCTTCTCCGGCAGCCGTCGACCCAGTATCGGTCGGCTCCTGTGGTGTCCTTGCCCCCCCGCTGTTTGCCGGCGCAAGCGTTTCGGTCGATCGCGGCTCCAGCGGTGGGTGAGACACGCGGTGGCTCGTCAGTCGGCCACCCCACAAGTCGCGGCAATTGAGCCCGACGAAACTCTCTACGACCTGTTCGACTGGCTCCGTCGAGACCGCATCCGAGTGCGACAACAGTGATCCCGCAGCGGAAGTCTTGATGGTCAACGGACCATGCAGCCCTCCTGGCTTCCCCCGCGACGACGGTGGTGATGGCGGCGGCGATCCGTCGCGCGTTCACGAGGAGTTCCGCCCCGAACCCCTTTCTTCGCAGCAGAGGGAAGAGCTTCGCCGCTGCAATATGGATGCGCTTCACACTCCTATCGTTGGAGAAACCCCCGAGGCCGGGCCTTGGAGGAGGCGCGCCTGGCCAACTTGGCTGAGCGCACTCGACTGGAGAACCTGCAGCATGCACTCGACGAGCGTGCTCGGCAGCGGATCCCTGAGTCCAGTCGACGACAGCTTTTTGTGCCTCAACCTCAGGTATATCGCACTCCGATTCAAAATCTCACGGCAGTGACCCGCATAGCAGAGTCAATTCAGCCTTCCCAGTCGGAGGCTGGCAGAGGTTTGATGCAGATCCGAGCCTTGCTCCGGGCAGCCGGAGAGCAGAACACAGCAGTATCTCAGTCGCGGAATAGGATTCATAGCAGATCTGTGATGGCAAATACGGTTCAGTCGGCTCACAGCCCAAGATCGCCCCCGCGGCGTGAAGGATGTGGGCACAGGCAAGATCAGTACAAAAACCACGAGCAATATGATCACTGACTCGGCCACGATGACTGTCATCGAGTGCCCACACCTCCTCTAAGGAGTGGGTCATATGTGCCTCGACAGCATGATGACAGATGCCCCCACAGTGGTGGGCGAAGAGTACCACCCGACCCAAGGGAGCCGGGCTTTGATGCGAGATCTATTCTCGTTCAAGGTCTGGTTGACAGGAACAGAGCTCACAGAGAAGGCCATGACAGAGATTACCCGACTGGCAGCAGAGTACATGTTTCAGTTCCAGAGTGTTTCAGCAGGGCCATCGGGGCCGCAGTGATTCCTCCCAACTTCAGGTTGGCGACCGGAGTCAGCAAGTTTACCGGTGAGTCCAAGCCTGACACTTGGCTTGAGGATTACCGAGTGGCTGTACAGATTGGTGGGGGCAATGACGAAGTGGCCATGAAGCACCTTCCTCTTATGTTGGAAGGCTCGGCCAGGGCATGGTTGACTCAGTTAGCACCTGGCAGTATATTCAGTTGGGAGGAACTTGCTCGAGTGTTTGTTAGAACCTTTGAAGGTACTTGCAAACGGCCAGCAGGGTTAACAGAATTGCAGCACTGCATGCAGAAACCGAATGAAACCCTGAGAGACTATATCCAGAGATGGATCACGTTGCACCATACAGTGGAGAATGTGTCAGATCACCAAGCGGTTTGTGCCTTCAAAGAAGGTGTTAAGTATCGAGAGTTGAATCTGAAATTCGGTCGGACGGGGGATATGTCCCTGACTCAGATGACGGAGATTGCCACCAAATACGCTAACGGCAAAGAGGAAGACCGACTCCGGAGTGGCAAGCACAAAACAGTCGCCCAGGACACCGGTAGAGGTACTTCCAATCGGAAACAGAAGCTAAGGCCGAGCCAGCTGCTCCTGGTGAGGCTTTAGTTGTGGCTCAAGGAAATTTCAAGGGGAAGCCCAAAGGGCCCTGGAACCCCAAGAAAGTGAAAGATCAAGCCGGAAATGACGTGTTGGATTTACCATGCCACATTCATACCAAGAAAGATGAAGAGGGTAATCTGATTTACCCTAAACACACCACTCGACAGTGTCGACTCCTGATCCAGCAGTTCCGAGAGAAACAACCCAATGAGAAGGAAAAGGAGTCGGACACGGGTGAGGATAAGGAAGAGGATGATGATGGTTTTCCCAACGTCAACTCCACTCTGATGATCTTTGCTGATGTTGAGAGCAAAAGTCGATTGAAAGTTATCAACAGAGAAGTGAACATGGTTGCTCTGGCAACACCAAGTTATTTGAAGTGGTCCCAGAATGCCATCACATTCGACAAGTCTGACCATCCAGCACGTATAGCCACCCCTGGGAGGCAAGCGTTGGTGGTCGACCCAGTTGTTGAGGGCACTCGACTGACTAAAGTGCTGATGGATGGTGGTAGCGGCCTGAATATCCTTTATGCTGAAACTTTGAAAGGAATGGGCATTCCGATGTCCAAGCTGAGTGAAAGCAATATGAGTTTCCATGGCGTTATACCTGGCAAGAAGGCTGAATCACTCGGCCAAATCGCCCTTGACGTGGTTTTCGGTGATTCCAAGAATTACCGCAAGGAAAAGTTGACATTTGAAGTAGTGGATTTCCAGAGTGCTTATCATGCTGTACTGGGTAGGCCTGCTTATGCACGTTTTATGGCTCGACCATGTTACGTGTACCTCAAATTGAAGATGCCTGGTCCCAGAGGAGTGATCACTATCACTGGCAATCGGCAGAAGGCAGAAGAGTGCTTCCAGAAGGGCTCAAAAATCGCCGATGCACAAATGGCAGCAGTCGAAATGCAAGAATGCCGGAAGGATGCAGATCCGAGTGATTTGCTGCGCTCCAAGAAGCCTGCCACAGATTCTGCATTTCAGTTGTCCGATGAAACAAAGCCGATTCATATTCACCTGACCGATCCTAATGCTGCTCCTACTCATATCTCAACATCACTCGACAGCAAATAGGAAGAGCGCTCGTCCAGTTCATCCGTGAGAACTGGGACATCTTTTCATGGAAACCTTCTGACATGCCGGGTGTACCCAGGGGACTGGCTGAGCATCGTTTGCGAATCGACCCAAAAGTAAAACCAGTCAAGGAACATCTTCGATGGTCCGCCGTACAGAAGAGAAAAGCATTTGGTGAGGAAGTGGCTCGGCTCTTGGCAGCTGAGTTCATCCGAGAGACTTACCACTCTGAGTGGCTCGCCAATGTTGTCATGGTCCCCAACAAGGACGACTCACTTCGCATGTGCATTGACTTCAAGCATATCAATCGGGCCTGCCCAAAAGATCATTTTCCTCTCCCCTTCAACGACCAGATCATCGACTCGACTGCGGGGTGTGAGCGTCTGTATTTTCTAGACGCTTATTCCGGGTACCATCAGATCCGACAGTATGGACCCGATGAGATAAAAACAGCTCTCATCACTCCATTCAGGTGTTTTTGTTATGTCACCATGGCATTCAGCCTCAAGAACGCTGGAGCCACATTCATGAGGATGATTAAGAAGTGTTTGCTCACTCAAATCAGTCGGAATGTGGAAGCATACATGGATGACATTATGGTCAAGTCGCGTAAAGGTTCCGACCTGCTGGCTGACCTTGCTGAAACCTTTGCCAACCTGAGAAGGTATGATATCAAGCTTAACCCATCAAAGTGCACATTCGGAGTTCCTGGCGGAAAGTTACTTGGCTTCCTCATTTCCGAATGAGGGATCGACGCGAAGCCAGAGAAAGTTGGTGCCATACTCCGGATGAAGCGCCCTGTGCGTGTGCATGATGTCCAGAAGCTTACTGGTTGTTTGGCCGCCTTGAGTCGATTCATTTCTCGCCTCGGTGAAAAGGCATTGCCTCTTTACCGACTGATGAAGAAATCTGACAAGTTTGAGTGGACTCCTGAAGCTGATGCAGCGTTTGCAGAGCTCAAAGCCCTGCTTTCCACCCAGCCGGTGCTCGCTGCCCCAATTAGCAAAGAGCCTTTACTGCTTTATATTGCAGCCACTGGACAAGTTGTCAGTACAGTACTCACGGTCGAGCGGGAAGAAGAAGGAAAAGCATATAAAGTTCAGCGCCCAGTATACTATGTTTCTGAAGTTCTGACTCCATCCAAGCAAAGATATCCACATTATCAGAAGCTTTTTTATGGGATTTACATGACCACGAAGAAGGTTGCACACTATTTCTCTGATCACTCCATTGCAGTCGTTAGCGACGCACCATTGTCAGAAATTATGAACAACAGATATGCAACTGGTCGAGTGGCAAAGTGGGAGATTGAACTCCTTCCCTTGGATATCAAGTTTGAGGCAAAGAAAGCTATCAAGTCCCAAGCAATAGCAGATTTCCTCGCCGAGTGGGTCGAACAGCAACTGCCAACTCAGATTCACTCGGAGCACTGGACCATGTTCTTTGATGGTCCCAAGATGCTGAATGGTTCCGGTGCTGGGGTGGTATTGGTATCCCCCCGAGGCGACAAACTCAGCTATGTTCTCCAGATTCATTTTGACTCCTCCAACAATGAAGCTGAATATGAAGCACTTCTGTACGGGTTGCGTATGGCCATTTCACTCGGCGTCCATCGCCTATGTTCTACGGCGACTCAGATTTGGTGGTTAATCAAGTGATGAAGGAGTGGGACGTCAGAAGCCCGGCTATGACTGGCTATTGTAATGCAGTGAGAAAGCTAGAGAAGAAGTTTGAGGGGTTAGAGCTCCATCATATACCCCGACTGAAAAATCAAGCAGCCGGTGATTTGGCAAAGATAGGTTCCAAGAGAGAGGCCATTCCCAGCAATGTGTTTTTGGAACATATTCATACACCTTCAGTCCAAGAAGATCCTTTCACTGAAGAGCCCCCACAACCAAAGAGTGCCACTGATCCGACTGAAGTCGAAGTCCCAGCCGTGGTCGACTTGGTCATGGAAGTTTTGGTCATCACTCCCGACTGGACAGTGCCATACATCGCGTACATTCTTAGGAAGGAACTCCAAGAGGATGAAGAAGAGGCTCGACAGATCGTCCGTCGATCCAAAGCCTTTACTGTGATAAGGGGACAACTGTTCAGAGAAAGTGTAACTGGAGTCTGTCAGAAATGCATAACACCAGAAGAAGGTCGAGTGATCCTCAACGACATCCACTCAGGAACCTTTGATCACCATGCGTCCTCTCGGACCATTGTGGCCAAAGCATACCGAGCGGGATTTTATTGGCCACGAGCAAATGAGATGGCAAAAGAAATAGTCGACAAATGTGAAGGTTGCCAGTTTTACTCCAACATGTCTCACAAGCCTGCATCAGCCCTGAAGACCATTCCACTCGTCTGGCCCTTTGCTGTTTGGGAATTGGATATGGTTGGTCCTCTGAGGACTGGTAGGAGCGGCTTCACTCATGTGCTCGTGGCAGTCGACAAGTTCACCAAATGGATTGAAGCCAAGCCTATCAAAAATCTTGAAGCCAGTACTGCTGTCAGCTTCATCAGAGAGTTAACATTCAGATATGGTGTTCCGCACAGCATCATCACTGACAATGGGTCAAACTTCGATTCTGATGAGTTCAAAGCCTTCTGCGCTTCCCAAGGCACTCGAGTCGACTATGCTTCAGTCGCCCACCCCCAGTCGAATGGACAAGCTGAAAGAGCAAACGGATTGATTCTTAAAGTACTAAAACCCCGACTGATGCGTGATCTCAAGCATGCAGCAGGCGCCTGGGTCGATGAACTTCCATCAGTGCTTTGGGGTTTGAGGACAACTCCTAATCGGTCGACTGGCCGAACTCCATTCTTCCTGGTCTATGGAGCTGAAGCTGTACTTCCGAGTGACTTGCTCCACAATGCACCCCGAGTCGAGCTTTTTTCAGAAGACAAAGTAGAACAGGCTCAGCAAGACGCAGTTGATCTCCTAGAAGAGGAAAGAGAGATGGCCCTGATCTAGTCGACCATTTATTAGCAAGACCTGCATCGATTCCACGCCAGAAATGTGAGGGGTCGAGCATTTCAAGAGGGAGACTTGGTTCTTTGAGTGGATCAACAGAAACCACACAAGCTCGCTCCTGCTTGGGAAGGCCCCTTCATTGTCACCAGAGTGCTCCACAACGGAGCATACCACCTTTACAATGTCGAGCACAAGAAAGACGAGCCATGCGCTTGGAATGCGGAGCTGCTCCGCCCCTTTTACACTTAAGCTTTCAGACTGTTGAGATGTAATAAGAAATACCTTCTAGTTTCATTATTAAAGACACAGTTTTTACAGTCTCGTAAATGATTGTTGTTCCTTTTTTATTCTTTAAATCCCCCAGTGGGTGGCTTAGCTACGAATCCGTTTCGCCTAAGTTTAAAATATCCTACCGAGTGGTGAGCAAGCCTCTCACTCGGAGGCTTAGCTACGAATCTGTTTCGCCTAAGTTTAAAATATCCTACCGTGTGGTGAGCAAGCCTCTCACTCGGAGGCTTAGCTGCGAATCCATTTCGCCTAAGTTTGAGAAAATCCTACCGAGTGGTGAGCAAGCCTCTCACTCAGAGGCTTAGCTGCAGTCCAGTACTCCCCTAAGTTTAAAAAATCCTACCGAGCGGTGGGCAATCCTCTCACTTGGGGGCTTAGTTGCAGTCCAGTACTCGCCTAAGATTGAAAAATCCTACCGAGTGGTGAGCAAGCCTCTCACTCTGGGGCTTAGCTGCAGTCCAGTACTCGCCTAAGTTTAAAAAATCCTACCGAGTGGTGAGCAATCCTCTCACTCGGGG
>NC_057814.1:154719653-154765799 GCF_018294505.1 Triticum aestivum
CCTACCGAGTGGTGAGCAAGCCTCTCACTCGGGAGCTTAGCTGTGGTCCAGTACTCGCCTAAGTTTAAAAATCCTACCGAGTGGTGAGCAATCCTCTCACTCGGGGGCTTAGCTGCAGTCCAGTACTCGCCTAAGTTTAAAAAATCCTACCGAGTGGTGAGCAATCCTCTCACTTGGGGCTTAGCTGCAGTCCAGTACTCGCCTAAATTTAAAAAATTCTACCGAGTGGTGAGCAATCCCCTCACTCGGGGGCTTCGGTCTAGTACTTGCCTAAGTTTGAAGCACATCCCTATCCGCAAGGACGACGAGGTGCAGGTCGACTGCAACCTTCTCTTAGGAGCTGCGCCACTAGTATAACATGCACTCCATCCCTATGCGCTAGGGCGACGAGGTGCAGGTCGACTGCAACCTTATCTTCGGAGCTGCGCCACAAGTATAACGTGCGCTCCATCCCTATCCGCAAGGACGACGAGGTGCAGGTTGACTGCGACCTTCTCCTCAGAGCTGCACCACAAGTATAATGTGCGCTCCATCCTGATCTGCAAGGACGACGAGGTGCAGGTCGACTGGGACCTTCTCCTCAGAGCTGCATCTCAAGTACAAAGACTATTCCGAGTGAAGAACAAGTTCCACTCAAAGACAAACACAAACATATGCAGAGATAAACCAAGTTCAGATAAATCCTAAGGTTCTGGACCACGGATTGAAAGTACTCGAGCATCAAGGCTGAAGGAGTTTAATGATTACACGACCACTCGGCATTCGGAGGCAAATGAAGGTGAAGCATAATGTTTTTTGATCACTCGTCAGGAGAAGGACTGGCTGGATCACAGAAACTGTCAAGGTCTATGCTGTCTGCAATGCAAGTGGCGGCGTCAAGGAAAGTGTCCATGAAGGACTGGAAAGTGTGCCTTTTGGTGTTAGCAACCTTGAGCTCCGCCAACTTGTCTTCTTTGACATCCTTACAGTGCACTCGAACCAATGACAAGGCGACATCAACACCACAGCGAGCAGATGATTTCTTCCATTCTTGCACTTGGTCAGGTATTTGATTCAGTCGAGCCATCAGAGACTCGAGGTCTTGAGACAGTTCCACCTGAGGCCATAGTTCAGCATCAACCCGAGTCATCGCCGCCTTCAGACGGGCAAGATAAGCAACTGCGCTGTCCATGCGAGATTCCAACCGTAGCACATTCATTGCGACGTCATCTTTGACTGGACAGTTTATGGGGTCGAGATCCGTCTCGACCCACCCAATTTCTGCTTCAAAGTCCTGGCAAAGTTCTGAGCAGTCGAGTAAATAGTGAGTCAACAATATGGTAAGACCTATCAATCGACAACAACAAGTTAGTCGAACAACAATACCTTCAAGCTTTATGACCAGTTTTGCAGCAAGCTGGCCCAGATAAGATTCTAACTCGCCCTTCTTAGCCTTGAGGTTTCCAATCTCGTCAGTCAGCTTGTCCTTGTCCTTCTTCAGTTGCTCGACCTCCCGATTGGCATCAGAGACAGCGGTCTTCAGTTTGGAGTTCTCTTCTTCTAACTTGCCAACTAAAGCAAGCTTCTTATCAGCAAGTGCCGTTTTCTCTAGCGCCTCCTTCTGGGCAGCAGCAAGATCCAGATCCTTCTTCTCCAGAGCCAGCTTCATTTTCTCTAAAGAAACAACATTCTTCAGACGAGCCTGAAGTTGATGGTTTTCACTACGCACATCTGTTCAAGTGAAGTCACCCGGTTCAAAGTGACTAGAAACAAAAACACACACGGAAAAGTGCTAGTCGTAAGATGGACAGTTGACGACTGGTTACCTCCCATGGCAGTTACTTCGTCACGAGCAATCTTCAGTTTCTTCTTAGCCAGTTCCAGATCAAGATTGAGGCTGATTTGCTCCTTGTTCAGTACAGAAAGTTGAGCCCCAAGATCACAAGATTTCTGCAGTCAACGTATAAGATATATCAATCGACAGAAACAAAAGAACACCACAGTGAAAGTTACTCTAAGACTACCGCCGAATCAGACATTCAACGGTAGTCTCGAGGACTACACCCAGTGGGTGCACTTAGCGTGCCCCCACTGGTTTGATTCAACACTCGGCACGGTCTGCCCAGCACGAGTCTAAAAAAAGCGAAGGAAGTTGTTCTCAGACCATAGTCGACTGCCCGCAGTCGACCACGTAGTCGACTGCCCACAGTCCACCACGGTCTCGGGGACTACACCCAGTGGGTGCACTTAGCATGCCCCACTGGTTCAGGTTCCACTCGGCATGGTCCGCCCAGGCCGAGTGAGAAAATTCAGATTCTCAGACCATAGTCGACTGCCCGCAGTCAACTATGGTCTCGGGGACTACACCCAGTGGGTGCACTCAGTGTGCCCCACTAGTTCAGAAACTCAATCGACTCTATCCAAGTCGGCTCAAGTGAAAGACCTATACAACTTTAAGGCAGACACACCCTAGTGGGTGATCGGATGAGAAATAATAAGATCAGTCGGAAATCAACTAACCAGGACATTGGTTTGCAGAGCAACGCTGGCGTTGTAGGCCACGTGACTGGCCTCGTGCACGACTTTCATCTGCCCATCACAAGATTCAACTGAAGAAGAGCTTCCTTGGCAGCACTCGGCGGGTCGTCTGGAGTTTGGTATGCAGTAAAAAGCGATGATGGCAGGGCAGTCGAAGCAGCCACTGGGTCTGACGTGTGGAGTTGTATTGGAGCAGCAGGGGTTTGAGCAACCGACCCTGATGGGCAATCAGTCGACAGCGGGATAGCAAAGGTGACATTGGTACGAGGTGGATCTGTAGATCGCTCGACTACCGTCCCAGGCATCTGTGTCGACTGAGGAACCTGAACGTCAGGCGCTTTCCCGCTCCTCCTCCTCCTTTCCCTCAGAGGCACTACTTCTTCATCGTCTGGAAGCACGACAACGTCTGGTGGAGCTGCAACAAATAGAAAATATCAGAGATGCAACCGACGAACAATCCAATCGACAGAATAAATTCGAGTCGAGCAGACTTACTAGCTTTGGAGGTAGCCGCGTCATCGGTTTCCTCATCGTCAGGGACCTTGTCGATATCCATATCAGTCGCGGCAGAGGCTGGGCTAGAAAAGTTCACCATCCACTCGGTCAGAACAGGAGAATCAGTCAGAGCAAGAAAACACGGAAAGAACATTTACCCAGAGGCAACAGGAACATTGAAAGTGCGTTATATCGACTAGAGGGGGGTGAATATGTGATTTTTATAAATTCTTCACTGAGGAGTTTGTGGGTGAGGAAATTCCTTAGCGAAGAACTACTTGCAGCGGAATAAGTACCCAAAAGTATGCATAGCAAAACACAAGCATAGTCATCATGATGAAATGAAAACAAGCATAGAGTACAGAAAGCGTAAACACAGGATAACACATGACGAAGACAAACAGACTGAGGATACAACACAGTAATGAGGAAATGGAAGAGTTGAGGAAATAGAACCAGTAAGCTTGGTGAAGACAATGATTTGGTAGACCAGTTCCAACTGCTGTCTCAGTTGTACGTCTGGTTGGAGCGGCTAGGTATTTAAACCTGAGGACACACAGTCCTCACCATATACTCCTTGAGCTAAGGTCACACAGACCTCGCCCAATCACTCATGGTAAGTCTTCACGTGACTTCCAAACCTTCACAAACTCGGTCACTCGCCGATCCACAATTTCCTCTTGGATGCTCTAGACCATGACGCCTAACCGTCTGGAAGAAGCACATTCTTCAAAGGTAACAAGCGTCGGATCCACGCAGGATCAATCTCTTCAGTGATGCTCAATCACTTTGGGTTTGTAGGTGTTTGGGTTTGGGGTTTTCCTCACTTGATGATTTTCGCTCAAAGTCCTCGGAGGATGGGATGCTCTCAAATGACAAGTGTCAGTTTCTCTCGGAGCAGCCAACCAACTAGTGGTTGTAGGGGGCGGCTATTTATAGCCTAGGGAGCAGCCCGACATGATAAGACATAAATGCCCTTCAATGATATGACCATTAGGTGGGTAGATATTTTGGGACAGCTGGCGCATAGTACAACAACGGTCAGAAATTTGAGTATCAAATTCCTCAGGGCTATCATGTTCCTCATTGTGTAGGTAATCCGCACTGGCGAATTCCTAACTCCTCAGTCAGAACAAATTCCTCAGAGACCAGAAGAACTTCGTCTCTGTCACTGAAGAATATGACTGAACTGTATGAGATTTCCAATGGCTTCACTCGAAGGGATTGGTAGGTGTAGGATTTTGAGTTGAGCATCACATGGAAATTTTTCCTTAGTATTTCCTCGACCCCCTTTAACAGTACGGTGTTTCCTATGACTCAAGAAAGAGAAAATGAAACTACGAAAACAAAAGTCTTCACGCTTCATGTTCCTCAAATGAATACCAAGTCTTCAAGGTTACACCAATTTCTTCACTTTCAAAGTCTTCAGAAAGTCTTCAGAATTCCAAAGTCTTCAGTTGAAGAACTTTATTTTTAGGGGTCGACTTTCTCTGTAAATATCAAACTCCTCATAGACTTATAGACCTGTGTACACTCATAAACACATTAGTCCCTTAACCTATAAGTCTTCAATACACCAAAATCACTAAGGGGCACTAGATGCACTTACAATCTCCCCCTTTTTGGTGAGTGATGACAATATAGGTTAAGTTTTCAACGGGGATAAACATATGAAGTGTAAATACAGATATTGAGGAATTTGATTGCAAGATATAGAAGAACTCCCCCTGAAGATGTGCATAGTGAGGAATTTGCTTTTGAAGCAATGCACACTTTGAAGAATTGAATCATGGAGATCTCCCCCTATATCTTGTAATTCATACACGCATTTGACATAATTTATGAAGAATTTGAAATGCATGATGAAATATGGTGACTGATGTAATTCAGCATGCGTGCAATAACATTAACGAGGAATAAGCATGCAAAAGAAACAACAAAAGTATCAGGCCACCATAGAGTTTAAGTTTACAACTCAATCCAACAAAGTCATCCGAAGAACGAGAGTTGTAACTTTAGAAAAAAATGCCCATAAGATAGACCCGCTTGAAGACTAACTCAAATTTCTCCTCCTTTGTCATCGAATGACCAAAAGGGTCGAAAATGAGGACTAACGCCCCTGAAGAATATCAAGGTGATGAAGGAGCGCCAGCGTCGTTGGGGTCGTTTGTTGATGTAGGGCCTGCCGCAGTGTCGTCCAAATCTTCATGTTTATCAGTGTCACGTGATGAAGAATAGGAGCTGGCCACCAAGGAAGGAACCTTGACCTTCTTGTACTTCTTCGGAGGAGGTGCAGCCCAGTCAAGATCTTCCTTGACACCCATTTTCTTTAGATCTTCTTCACTATAGATTTGAGATAGAACAACCCAGGTGTGGTTGAGGGTTTCATGAAGGTAGTAGTGGTTTTTCTTCACTGCATTGTGGGTTGCAGTCATGTTGTGAAGAATTGAACCAAACTGACGCTTGACCCATTTATGATTGCGATCAACCTTCTGATGAAGACTGAGGAGAAGCTCACGGTCAGTCATCACCCTGGGTGCTGTGCCTTGAGGATTTTGCTTGGGTGCGTTTGCGGCAGAGTCATGGGTGGCAGAGTCATCATTGGTGGAGTAGGATGCAGCCTTGCGAAATTTTCCGTCCAATGGACGAATGCCTTTATCAATTACAGCAGTAGCCTTGCCCTTTTCATCAGCTGAGGAAAATGTCCGTTTGAGGACTTCAATCGGAGGCAAGTAGCTGCAATGATTTAGTGTATCAGCTTTATAGTTGAGTGAAGACCATGTCCTGATGAATCTCATAATCCAAGGTGCATAAGGCTTCAGCTCAAATGGTGTCATAGCGACATTGGCCAGAGTCCTCATGAAGAAATCATGGAAGTTGACGGGAACGCCATGAATGATATTGAAAAGTAGATTCTTCATGATGCCAACGACTTCTTCTTCATTCGAGTCGTGGCCCTTGATTGGACTCAATGTCTTCGTCAAAATGCGATAGACAGTCCGAGGCACATACAGTAATTCCTTCACAAGGAATTTGGTTCGTGGGGCCTGCCCTGGCTTCAAAGGCTTCATCAGCACTTGCATGTAGTGATCGGTAAGCTCAGGTTCATTGTAGACGCAACAAGCACCTTCAAGGGGCGGACGGAGAGGCAAAGCACGAAGCAATTCAGTAGCTGGTGCTTTGTAGTGAGTGTTTTCAGACATCCAGTCCAGCACCCATGAATTCACATCTTCAGAGTTGCCGGTGATGTGCAGTGTTGCATAAAATTGAAGAATTAGCTCTTCATTCCAATCACATATGTTAGTGCAGAAATTTAACAGTCCAGCGTCGTAAAGAACACTGAGGACTGGTACGAAGCACGACAGAGATTCCATATCCACGTGAGGAATGTGCTCATGATCGAAGACTTTGTCTTTGTTGAACAGCACTGAGGAATAGAAATTTGCCTGGCTGGTAGTCCAGAAATGCCTCTTCCTTGTGCGAGCAGAGTCATAAGGGTTGTACTCGGTGAAGAATACATGCCCGCCGAAGAAATCATCATCCTTGAATTTTTTCTTCCTTGAGAATGGATCCTTTGGCTTGGGCAGAGGAGTGTCAGTCAGTTGCATGATGACCTCAGGAATCGCAATCTCAGGTTCTTCAGGCTGAGGAATTTTTGGTTCCTCTTCAGTGGAAGTTTGCGTCTTCAGATGATCAGCAGCAGCAGTTTCCTCAGCACTAGTGGCTGGAATTTCTTCATGTACAGACGAGGTGGGGTGAGTTTCTTCAGAGCCCATTTGAACAGTTTGTGCAGGGGACTGAGGTATTTGCTGCAATGGTGTGAAGAGTGGAGAGTTGGGGTGCTGACTTTCCCAAAAGTCATCATTCATCACAGGTGTGGTACAGCCAATGTCCACATCTTCATCTTCCATTTCTTCAACGCCAGCCTCTTCAGCTGTGAACTAAGGCATAGGCGAGGAAACAACTGGTGTTGAAGGGATTTGATCCGCTTCAGTTTCTTCATCCATCTGTGACACCCAAGTTTTTTATTTGGATTTTTTTAAAAGATTTTTATTTGACTTGAGGGGAGTGATTTAAATTTTTCTTCAAGAGAACTCTCACTCTCAAATATTTTTCTTTATGGCAAAAGTTTTATTTGGATTCAACCAAGATCTGCCTTTGGTCTTGGAGGTTCTTGCTTTTCACTTGGACTCAAGACAAAATATTTTCACTTGGGAAATGACTTTTGAAAATCTCCTTGAAATTTGCACTATGGCTTTTGGAAAATCCTTTGCCACTTTCAACAATTCCTTCTTGCCATGGCCTTAGTGCAAATCCCCTCTCCTAACCCTTCCCTCACCTTTGGATCATGAGTTGCATCAAATCCAGCAAGTTGAACCTCCCCATGTGATTATTTCCATTTATATTCTATTCAAATAAATTTCTACCTTCTTTCCTAGCACTTGGAGATTTGCAAAGGAACTCCACTTTCTGTCTTGATTTTTGCCCCCAAACCTTTTTCCCCTCCTAGTCCTTTGAACCCTCAACCAAGAACCATGAAGATCCACTGGTCTTCAGTTCAAAATTTTCAAACTACACCTACTGCAAGTTTGGACCAGATTTGTCAAATTTGGTGAAATTCATTCAAAACCTTCTCCAAAAATTCCAAGTAAAATCAGGCAGCCTCTGGGTGCATTGAGTGGTCACCTCACCAAGTTACAGCTCCAGAAAAATTTATCTCATTGCAAAATCCTCCTGTCGAACACCTGCAGTGCACTGTCTGTATCAAGTTCAGAAAATTCAGAGATTCAGTCAGTGGCTTGCTGTCGTTTTCTTCAGAGAAGGACATCGATCTCGCCAGTACCACCGCGTCGCCTTGCTCCTCGTCCCCGCCCTCTTGTTCCTGCACCGCACGAACGCCTGGCGCCTTGCGGGCGTCGGCGACGAGCAGCAGAAGGTGCGCCGCCCCGTGACCGACGCCGGCGGCGGCTTTGCGGACGCCAGCGGGAGACACTGCGCCGACGACGCCACCCAGCGCCGCCCAAACCACCGGAGCTCGCCGCGTGGCCTTCCACTCCCCCGAACGCGCTGCCGCTCTCGTCGTGAACCGCCGGGCGCGGAGCGCGCTCTCTGCCGCCGTTGAGCCCGTGCGGTCACCTCACCGTGGACCGACGCCATTACGCCAAGACCGACCCCGTTTAGCTGTGAAACGACTCCAGTAACCTCCACTGATGCTGCCTGGCCGCTCAAACCACCTGCTAATCCACTGCTCCGCCGTAATCGCTCACCGGAGATTCTCCGTTCATGGCCACCCCGTCGATCTGCCTATAAATAGAGGCCCCGAGCTTCAACTCGAGCACCCACCATCCCTGCACTCCCCCTAGAGCAAGCCTAGCCACTGGTAGAGCCCCGAGGAGGTCCCCTTCCTCGACTCCGGCCGCCGCAACCCGCCACGGGATCCAGCCCGATTCGCCCCCGTGTGTGCTTCCCCGCCCCCATTCTCTTGCCAGTAGCTTCACCTTGCATCCCTCGTTCTGACCCGCGCCTCAATTCGTAGTTTGCAGCCCTCCACCGGAGTTCCCCATCCTCACCCGAGCCACCGTCCGCCGGAGATAGTGTCACCGTCGACGTGGTGCTCCCCGTTGGACGAGTCCACCACCCATCGACGCGGAAGAAGACGCTGAAGCTCTTGGTACCCTCCGTTTTTCCTAACTCGCCGTGGTTCGACGCCAGCGTCCACCGCAGTCTTCGGGCGCCGGCGAGCTTTTTGAACCTGACAGGTGGACCCCGCCTGTCAGCCTCTATTCTATTCTCCTTCGAACCGTTTTCTGTTGGCGCCTTCGGGCAAATACGTTTTCTCCTTTGCGCTTGCGCATTCCCAACCGAAGCGTTTTCTGTTTTCTCAGTTAAAACCCTGGAACTTTTCTGTTTCATTACAGATAAGTCCCTGGACAGAAACCTTTATCACTTTTTAGTAAAAAGGAATTTTTGAGTGATTCTTTTTCTGACAATCTTCAAATTTTGTCTAGTTTTTTATGGGATTTATTTGAAAATTATTTGGAAAAGTTTCTGTGCAAGTGTTGGTTTTCACGTTAGTACCCGTTTTGTGATTGCCGTAGGTTCCGGAAGAGGTGACGGAGCCGCGAACTTCGCCGAACTAGACTCCGACTTCTCCGAACCAGGCAAGCATGTTTTGAACATTTGATATGACAGGTGTTTTACATGTTCACGTGAGAGTTTGTGCGTGGCATATGAGTGTCGGTAAATACCTCGTTGCTTGTAAGGCAATGACCTGGTTGTTCCAAAGTCGCGATGATCTCTGATGAGAGATGGCCTAATCATGTGGTGACATGAAGGGCAGCAAGGTGGTACTGTTGTAGCATACCAGCCTTGCGTCATCCGACTTTCTCCGACGTTAACGTGGTTGGAGCCACGTTATCGTTCTTTTCCCGCATGTTCCAAAGTTGCGATGATCTCTGATGAGAGATGGCCAAATCATGTGGTGACATGAAGGGCAGCAAGGTGGTACTGTTGTAGCATACCAGCCTTGCGTCATCCGACTTCCTCCGACGTTAACGTGGTTGGAGCCACGTTACCGTTCTTTCCCCTTTCCGTGCTACCACATGTCTCATTGCCAGGATGCGGTTTAGTAAGTTGGTAACCTCTTTCCGTGTACACACCAAAGAGAGAGGCCGGGATGATGGTACCTTGGCCCAGGATTAAAGCCAGTCATCCGGTCAGGGGGCATGGGTGTTTCCGGTTGGGACCGAGAGAGGGGGCACCCCCTTAGAGCGCGCGTATAGAAATTTGATCCCATGCTACGCGAGGTTGTAGCCTCCCCGTCTCAAGGTTTTTCTTGAATGTTGCCGAGGGTGATCCCTGGCTTCGGATGGTTGAATTGGGTGTGTACTGGTTAGACGTGTTTCTTCCAAAACACCGTAGACGGAACTAGTCCCCGTGACTACTGAAATCCGTTGGCTGTGGTTAAGCACAAACTCTGTAGAGTCAATTCTTTCCAAATCATCGTATCCATGATCAAGTAGTGTAAACATTATATCCATATCTATCCGCGTGGAAAACTTGTTCCCGGTGGGCAAGCTCAAGTGGTAAATCCAGATTTATTGTTATTCCTGTGGATGGACTAACTTTATATTTGTCGCATGCTTGTGATAAAATGTTCCCGAACGATTGTATTATTGAGCTGTGATATAAGCCCTTTATGTGACGTCGCGCAGACGTCCGACTGTGGCGTGTTCTTGTTTCTTACTTTAAATATAAGCCCTTTATGTGATGTCGCCCAGACGTCCGATTGTGGCGTGCACTGTCTTTATTTCCTGTTATAAGCCCTTTATGTGGTGTCGCCTCGACGCCCGACTGTGGCATTATTATTCCGCATTTTCCGCTCGAGGAGTCTTTCAGACACTCGTTTGGCACCTGTATTATTATTCCGCATTTTCCGCTCGAGGAGTCTTTCAGACACTCGTTTGGCACCAGTATTACTATTCTGCAGTTTCCGCTCGAGGCGTCATTCAGACCCTCGCTTGGCACCCAGTATTTATTATCTCTATGTCTGATCGCACTGGTTAACTTGTTCATGTGCTTCATGTTTACATTTGTTATACCTTATGTCCGAACTGTCTTGCGAGTACTTTCATAGTACTCACTTGGCTTGTTGATTTGGCCAGATGTTGACGAAGGCGATCTCTTGGATGAAGAGTTTGATAGCGCGTCCGATGCATAGAGGAGTCCCAGTCAGTCCTGCGCGATCCCGGATATTGGTCACTTGTATTGTATACGCTTCCGCCACCCGCAATAAGTCTTCTCGAGCCTCACTCCGATGCTCGAAGAGTTGTAGTCTTCTGGAATCATATCACTCGCTTCGCGATGATATTTCCACCACCGTTATTATCGTGAGTTAGTAGTTTGCCACCCTATCCGCCGTCTTGTTTTAGCGGCGTGCATGTAATAAATTGTTGGGCAGTCTCTGCTCAACCTTGTATTATATTTAGTACTCCTGGTATTTTTCTTCTGTGACCAAGATATTGTCTACCAGTGAGAAGGAATTCTTCCTCGCTGGTCCGTAAAAGGGACTGGTCTCTCAATAATTATTTTATTGAAAAACCGGTCGTGACACCATCTGCTCTGACGAAGCAGCAGAAGGATTTTCTTCATCAGATCCGCTAGGGATATCATATTCTTCATGAAAAGGGATGATTTCCTTTGATGGCATGGAGGAAACTGGAACATCATCAATTGGATTAGCAAATGAACTTGTCAATTTCTTCATCTTCTTCGGTGCTGAAGAATCTGAAGGAGTTGATGCTTTCCTTTTCTTCACAGTTGCACGCTCTGCAGCCTTGGTCTTCTTCACATATGATGCAGATGGAAGGATTGGAGTTGGAGTAGGTGCAGAAGGAGCAGAGGAATGTGGTTCATTTTCTTCAGGCACAACTGATGCAGTTGCCCTGACCTCCTCATTTTCTTCAGGCGCACCACTAGTGGGTGCCCTGGCAATTTCTTCAGCGGCTGGAATGCAGTCATCAGCCCTGGAACTCACATTTTCTTCAGCAGCCTAATTGTCATCAGCGGTGCTGGCATGTTCTTCAGTTGGCTGAGCAGATGCTTCAGCCTAAGGAATTTCTTGTTGCGATGGGGCTGTAACATTGGTTGTGAGCTTCTCAGTCAGTTTAACAAACCTGACCTTGGCTCCTTTCCAATCAGCATAGTAAGCGTTGAAATCATCGCTGAGGACTTTGATTTTAGACTGGATCTTCACAAGTTCATCAATTGTCATAGAGACAACGTTGTTCTTCAGGAACTTCTCCTTCCTGTACTGTGCTTTCTTGAGCTGCCTGGCCTTCTTATATTTCCATTTTTCTTCTTGGATGAAATGGGTCAGCATGTGACTTTGGCCAGGTGTCAACTTGAAATCAGGCATAGGAGTGTTTGGGTCCTTGTGCCAGAGGTCAATGTAGTCGAGGATCAACTTTGGATCCAAAAGCAGTGGCACATTTGTGCCCTTGGCTCTAGCGGCCTTGACTTGCCTATCTCTGATGATTTCAGCAAGTTCTTCATCATCAGCTTTGTCTTCTTCAGACGGTACTTGGAAGGCGACCTGCTTCTTATGAGGACTTGGGCGAGAGCCTCGTCCAGCAGTGGTCTTTGTCTTCAGCAGAGATGGTCCGCTTGAAGAATTTGGTGCAGCTGAGGAACTAGCTGAAGCTCCTGAGGCAATGGAGATGCCTGTAGTCCTTTGGCATGTGGCAAGATGCACATGTGCTGAGGATTTGGGCGGAGTAGCTGAGGACTTTGGAGGAGCAGGAGCGGCTTGAGGAATTGACCGTGAGGGCTTAGCTGAGGAAATTGGCCGTGATGGCATTGAAGAAGAGGCACTTGGCTTATGCGCAGGCTTCTTTGCCATGGATTTCTTCGGCCTTACAGAGGCCTCAGCAGCAGCAGTAGTGGAATCTTCGTTGAATTGCTTCACTGCATCTTTTGCCTGTTTGGCCAACTTGGCCTGGCACTTGGCCCATTCTTCAGGAAAATCCTCACCGCGCTTGATGCTAGTGGGATCTGCCTCTTGGCCAGGTGCCAATGGTGGTCTTGAGCATGGAGGAGTAACAGCGAATTTCTTCATGTATTTTGGACTCACATACCTGTACTCCCTCCACTCTTTTTCCCATCTCATTTCTATCCTCTGAATGCGCACCTTGCACTGATTCTTATCTTCCTCAGGGGGTGTGCAGTACCCAGCATAAATGTCCTCAGGGATTTCAAAAGCAGTATTGACCTCAGGCCTCTTTCCTCCTTTCTGTGGCTTCTTTCCATCAGCCATTTTCTTCAGTTGAGGAATTTGAACAATTGAACTCTCTGAAGAAGTATGCAACTTTTCTTCAAGGAACGCTGTAAATGAGTTAAGTTGATGAGAACCTAGTGATTCAGCAGCGGACATGAGTACCTGTGAACAGAGTATAGTTGCGAGGAATTTGGAGAGGTCATATGCGTTCTCAGAAGGTTTTTCAAAAAGAACAAGTTTGAGGAATTTGACCAGATGAGTCTTGAAGAATTTCACTAAGCGTTCTTTGTCTTAGGTTCCAGAGTTGTATAGATAGAAGATCCACACAATTGAGGAATCTTGAAGAAAAAAGATGCTTAGAGAAACAAATCAAGAACAGATGACAAGTGAGGTGTTCAGTGTGTGAAAAATTTGAGAAATAAACACCTTTGAAGATTTTGTAGAAGTCATTTAAATCAAAGAGGGCAGTAAACGTAACTTTAATTACCCTGAACGAAAAACACGACGAACTGGGATGTGGAGAAGTGAAGCTCGTCTGTGCAGATCTTCCACGCCCTAACTTGGCGGAGGAAGACGGCTACGGCGGCGGCGGAGTGAAGATTTCCGCGGCCGACGCGAGTACGGCGGCGATGAGGTTGAGGTAGTGAAGCTCTTCCTCACCGGCGACGATGATGTAGCAGCGGCGCTAGGGTTTGAGAAGCTCGAGCTGGAGAGAGGTCGAGCGGAGTAAAAGAAGTGAGGAAGGGGAGAGGGGTATTTATAGCCACGGTGAAAAACTGTTCGCCCGAAGAAATTGGACGAACGTGCCCCTGACCCTTCTCATTCGCTTGACATGTGTCACCCACATACTGAGAAGTGGAGATCGTGTTAGATAGTGGGTGAATAGATAAGTATATCGTGGGAAGCGGAACGGTTTGAGCGGCAAAGCCGAAAATTTGGATAAGATAAGTTAAAAGTTGCGTTCGCAAATTCTTCAGCTGACAAGGACACAGTGAAGATTTTGAACGAGTTTCAAATAGAACGCACATGAAGAATTTGTGAATAGATTGGGTTGAGTATAGCATAGAGGGGGAAGGGTCCGATCACATTCACTTAGCAGAAAAACCAACTTGAAGAATTAGCCATAAGTGAATGCTGTAGAGGACATAAACTTATGTATGTGTATATATATATATATATATATATATATATATATATATATATATTATATATATATATAGCCAATGAAGAAAAACGACGGAAACAGTGAAGATTTTGCAATGTTGAAGAATATGAACAACTGAGGAATTTCAAAAACTGAGGAAAAACTCAAATTGAAGATTTTCAACTTTTGTGGTGGCGTGACCCACCGTATAAGAATGATGATTTCAGACACCGCGTACAATTGTCGTAGGGTTCTGAGAATCAAATTCTTCATTAATTTCTTCACACTTAGAGTGTTATTCTTCATTGATTGAAGAAAAACGTTTCTTCATGTGTTGCACATCTAAGTCATCAATTTTGCATAAGTGTTAGGATGAGTGTCCTCTTCAAAGAACATTCGAAGATTCTAAGATATTTAGCTCACACCGCAACTTGCTAAATCTCTTCTCATCCAAGGGCTTTGTGAAGATATCGGCTAGCTGTTCTTCAGTCTTCACATGCTCAATAGAAATGTTGCCCTTCAACACATGATCGCGAAGAAAATGATGACGAATCTAAATGTGCTTTGTCTTCGAGTGCTGAACTGGGTTGTGAGCAATCTTGATGGCACTCTCACTGTCACAGAAGAGAGGCACATTCTTCACGTTGACGCCGTAGTCCCTGAGAGTTTGCTTCATCTATAGCAATTGAGCACAGCAAGAACCAGCATCAATGTACTCAGCTTCAACAGTAGACAGTGATACGTAGTTTTGCTTCTTCGAGGACCAACAGACCAAAGATCGTCCGAGGAAATGACATGTACCAGATGTTGACTTGCGATCCACACGGTCACCAGCATAGTCAGAGTCAGAATATCCAACGAGATCAAAAGCCGAGCCCTTGGGGTACCATAATCCTAGTATTGGTGTGTGAGCTAGATATCGAAGAATATGTTTCACAGCCTTATGGTGTGATACCTTCGGTGTAGCTTGAAATCGGGCACACATGCAAACACTAAGCATAATATCTGGCCTAGATGCACATAAGTACAATAAAGAACCAATCATGGAGCGGTATACCTTTTGATCGAAGTCAATACCATTTTCATCAGTGCACAGATGGCCATTTGTGGGCATCGGAATTTTGACGCCTTTGCAATCTTGCATGCCGAATTTCCTTAGTACATCCTTGAGGTATTTCTTCTGAGATATGAATATGCCATTGCGCTGTTGACGAATTAGAAGAACTAAGAAGAATTTCAACTCTCCCATCATAGACATTTGATATTCTTCACTCATCATATAGGCAAATTCATCACTGTAACGTTGGTCAGTACAGCCAAAGATGATATCATCAACATATATTTGGCATACAAACAATTCATCATCATATGATTTAGTGAATAGAGTAGGGTCGAGTGAACCGGGTTTGAAGCCTTTCTTCATGAGGAATTCCTTCAAAGTATCATACCACGCCCGAGGGGCCTGCTTGAGACCATAGAGGGCCTTATTTAGTCCGAAGACTTTGTCAGGATGCTTAGGATCTTCAAAACCTGGGGGTTGAGCAACATATACTTCTTCCTCAAGCTTACCATTGAGGAGTGCACTTTTCACATCCATTTGATATAAAGTGATATCATGATGGTTAGCATAAGCAAGCAATATGCGAATAGCTTCAAGTCTAGCAACAGGTGCAAAAGTTTCATCGAAATCAATTCCTTCAACCTGTATGTAGCCTTGAGCTACAAGCCGTGCCTTATTCCTCACCACAAGGCCATTTTCATCTTGCTTGTTGCGGTAGATCCACTTTGTGCCAATGATATTGTGTTTGCGAGGATCTGGACGATTGACCAATACCCAAACGTTGTTGAGCTTGAACTGATGTAATTCTTCTTGCATGGCCTGAATCCACTCAGGCTCCAGAAATGCTTCATCTACCTTAGTGGGCTCTGTGATAGAGACAAAAGCATAGTGCCCACAAAAGTTAGATAAATGTGAAGCTTTTGAGCGTGTGAGAGGACCTGGTGCTTCAATGTCATCGATGATCTTTTCAACTTGCACTTCTTTTGCAACGCGAGGATGAGTAGGTTGTCGTCGAGGAATTTGATCAGCATTTTCTTCAGCACCATTTTCTTTAGCAATTTCTTCAGGTGCATTAGCTCGACGTTCTTCACGTTCTGGAATGAATTCTTTAGCAGATTCTTCGGTAGGAATGACATCCTCAGTAGCCTTGAACTTGATAGTTTCCTCAGGTGCTGGTTCATCTATCACAGAGGGTAGGTGCTCTCTTTGCAAGCCATTAGTTTCATTGAACCGCACATCTACAGTTTCAACAACCTTGTGAAGAACGGTGTTGAAGACTCTGTAGGTGTGCAAGTCCTTTCAGTAACCAAGCATAAAACCTTCATGTGCTTTCGGTGCAAATTTAGCATTGTGATGAGGATCTCTAATCCAACATTTAGCACCGAAGACTTTGAAATAACTCACATTGGGTTTCTCGTCAGTGAGGAGTTCATAGGCAGTCTTCTTGAAGAATTTGTGAAGATATACCCTGTTGATGATGTGGCATGCAGTATAAATTGCCTCAATCCAGAAGTGACGAGACGTCTTGTACTCATCAAGCATAGTGCGAGCCATCTCAACAAGAGTTCTGTTCTTGCGCTCCACGACGCCATTCTGCTGAGGAGTATAAGGAGCAGATAACTCATGAGTAATACCAAGTTCATCAAGATAGTCATCAAGACCAGAATTCTTGAACTCAGTTCCATTGTCACTTCTGATGTGCTTGATCTTCACACCAAAGTTGGTTGAAGCCCTCGAGGAAAATCGTTTGAAGACTTCCTGCACTTCATGTTTGTAAGTAACAATGTGTACCCATGTGTAACAAGAGTAATCATCAACAATAACAAGCCCATAGAGAGATGCGTCATTTGTGACAGCTGAGTAATGGTTAGGACCAAAGAGGTCCATGTGAAGCAATTCGAATGGTCGAGTAGTAGTCATGATAGTCTTCGCTAGATGCTTAGCCTTGGTCATCTTTCCAGCTTCACAAGCTCCACACAAGTGGCCCTTGAGGAATTTGACATTCTCAATGCCAATGACATGCTTCTTCTTTGCAAGCGTGTGCAAATTCCTCATGCCTGCATGACCAAGTCGTCGATGCCATAGCCAACCTTCTGAAGCTTTTGCGAGTAGGCACACGGCCGGTTGTGGTCCTGTAGAGAAATCAACAATATACAAGTCTCCTCTCCTAAAGCCTTCGAAGACTTTGGAATTGTCAGCTTCCATAACCACAACACAACGATACTTGCCAAAGACAACTACCATATCAAGATCACAAAGCATTGAGACAGACATGAGGTTGTATCCTAAGGACTCGACAAGCATGACTTTGTCCATGTGTCGATCCTTTGTGATCGCAACCTTACCTAGACCCAATACTTGACTTTTGCCTTTGTCAGCGAAGATGATATGCTTCAGATGCGATGGTGATAAGGGAGCATCAATCAATAGATTTTTGTCACCAGTCATGTGATTTGTACATCCACTATCGAGGACCCACTCAGTGGCTTTGGGTTGATCATCCTGCAGATGAATTAGTGCAGCTTACGAACTTCATATACTTCATTAGTGAAGAATATGACATCACAATTCATCGGACCAATTTCATCAAGCAATGCAACAATTAAAAACAGTATGAGGACGTGAGAAATGAAAGTTCATTTCTTCATGATTAGCCTGCGGCCTTTCAGGCATTCTTCAGGTCTCCAGCAAATTCTTCAGACGTTCAAGCATGTGTGGAGACCTGACCCTGCAGAAGAGATTAGTTCTTTTTCTTCACCACCCACATCTGAAGGGGTGGCAAAGAGTTCATCACTCTGCGAGCTCCATATGAGAAAGGTGGCATAGAAGCCAATCCATTTCGTTTCACATAAGAGAAGTTAGGGTAAGCATATGAATAAGCAGAGAAATTCTTTGAGGACTTATGAACATAATGATTAGAAGAACAATGCTCATATTCATAGCCCTTGGCTCTTCCCTGCGAAACAGAGTTGTTAGCACGATGATGTTCATATGAGGACTTTGATCCTCTTGAGGAATATGATCCATGTGAGGAATTTGGTCCGTATGAGGACTTGTATCCATATGAAGAATTTGGTCCATATGAAGAATTTGATCTGGGGTTCCTAATCTTCACAGGTCGTGTCATGAGGACATTCACCTGAAGACTTTCAAGGCACCTTTTGGGAACCCAGATTTTCTTCTTAGGGGAACCGTTCCTGCAGTTAGTGCCAACATATCTAGCAAATACTTCACCATTCTGAGTTTTAAACAGTTTGTAGTCGGAGTCAAATGACTCATCAGAAGAATGAGAAGATTCACATGTAAAGCCAGATAAATTAGATGGATCAACTGGAGGTCCCTTTGCAGCAACCCATGAGGTTTTGGGGTACAGCTCAGGCTTCCAATATGTACCATCAGCATTGAGTTTCCTCTCAAAGGCAATACCCTCTTTCCTAGGGTTCTTGTTGAGGATCTGCTTTTTAAGCACATCACAAAGAGTTTGATGCCCTTTGAGGCTTTTGTACATGCCTGTCATGTACAATTCCTTCAGCCCTGCATCGTTAGTGATACTAGCAATATCCTCAGATGAGGAATTAATGATAGCAGAGACAGTTGAGGAATTTGTAGCATTAGAAGCATTTGAACATTCAGGTGAAGAATTAGCAGATTCACGTTCAATGCATTTCAAACATGGAGGAACAAATTCTTCCTGAGCAGCGCTGATTTGTTGAGCAAGTAATGAATCGCGCTCCTTCTGAAGATCTTCATAACTCACTTTTAGCTTCTCAAGATCTTGCTTTCTTTGAAGAAATTCATAAGAAAGCTTCTCATGATCAGACAAGAGAGTGCTATGATGACCTTGAAGGTTGTCAAACCTAGTCTGAAGTCTCTGAAGATTTTCAGTCAAGGTTTTAGTGCGATCCATTTCTTCACCCAACATATCATCACTTTTGTCTAGCATGTTTTGAACCTTTTCAAGGGCCCTTTGTTGTTTCACAATAATCTTAGGAAGTTTAGAATAGCTGGGCTTAAGGTTTTCATCAGATTCATTCTCACTTGATTTAGAGGAGGTATATTTGAGTACCTTGGCACCCTTTGCCATGAAGCAATAGGTGGGAGCGTAGTTGTCATTGCCTTCATCAGCCTTGTTGGTGAGATCATTTTCTTCAGTGTTGAAGATAGACTTGGTGACGAATCCAGTAGCGAGGGCTAGGCTAGCCACACCGGATTCGGAATCCTCAGATGCCTCTTCCTCATTTTCTTCAGATTCAGCCTCAGAGTCCATTTCCGTGCCAATGAATGCCCGAGCCTTTTTGGAGCTGCTCTTCTTGTGAGATGAAGACTTTGAGGATTTTGATGATGAAGATTTTGAGGATTTCTTCTTTTTCTTCGCATCATTAGAACTGTAATCCTTGTATTTCTTCTTCTTTGATTCCTTTTCCCACTGAGGACAATCTTGAATGTAGTGTCCTGGTTTCTTGCATTTGTGACAAAGCCTCTTCTTGTAGTCACTGGATGAGGAATCATTGCTCCTTGAGGGTCTTCCAAAGTGACCACGTCTTGAGAACTTCTGGAATTTCTTCACGAACAGTGCTAGATCATGGCTCAGTTCTTCAGGATCACCAAGGCTGCTGTCAGAGTCTTCATCTTCAGACTCAGAAACTGCCTTGACCTTCAATTCACGTGATCTGCCATAGCTCGAACCATAGAGATCTCTCTTTTCAGCAAGCTGGAACTCATGAGTGTTTAGCCTCTCGAGGATATCAGCGGGATCAAGTGACTTGTAATCAGCACGCTCTTGTATCATCAATGCCAGAGTATCAAATGAAGAATCAAGCGATCTCACCAGTTTCTTCACCACCTCATGGTCGGTGATGTCAGTGGCACCGAGCGCTTGAAGCTCATTTGAGATGTCAGTGAGGCGATCGAAGGTCTGTTGTACATTTTCATTGTCGAGTCTTTTGAAGGGGTTGAAGAGATTGCGAAGAACATCAACTCTAGAGGCACGCTGTGTTGAGACTCCTTCATTGACTTTGGACAGCCTATAGATAAGCTTAGCAGTTTCCAAAGCACTCACTCTTCCATACTGTCCTTTGCTCAGATGGCCACATATGATATTCTTCGCTTGAGAATCGAGTTGCTTGAATCTCTTCACATCGGTAGCATTCAGTGAGGGTGAGACAGAGGGAACACCATTTTCCACAACATACCAGAGATCGTTATCAATTGCCTCAAGATGCATTCGCATCATATTCTTCCAGTAGGCGTAGTCCGTCCCATCGAAGGTAGGACACCCAGCAGAGACCTTGATCATACTTGCGGTCGACATAACTAAAACTCCAGGCGGTTAAACCAAAATCACACAGAACAAGGGAATCCTTGCTCTGATACCAATTGAAAGTGCGTTATATCGACTAGAGGGGGGGTGAATAGGCGATTTTTATAAATTCTTCACTGTGGAATTTGTGGATGAGGGAATTCCTTAGCGAAGAACTACTTGCAGCGGAATAAGTACTCAAAAGTATGCATAGCAGAACACAAGCATAGTCATCATGATGAAATGAAAACAAGCACAGAGTACAGAAAGCGTAAACACAGGATAACACAGGATGAAGACAAACAGACTAAGGAAATTGAAATGAGGAAATTGAGAAAGTCTTCAGTCAAAGTCTTCAAACACAGATATGAACAAGCATACAACACAGTAATGAGGAAATGGAAGAGTTGAGGAAATAGAACCAGTAAGCTTGGTGAAGACAATGATTTGGTAGACCAGTTCCAACTGCTGTCTCAGTTGTACGTCTGGTTGGAGCGGCTAGGTATTTAAACCTGAGGACACACAGTCCTCACCGTATTCTCCTTGAGCTAAGGTCACATAGACTTCGCCCAATCACTCGTGGTAAGTCTTCAGGTGACTTCCAAACCTTCAAAAACTCGGTCACTCGGCGATCCACAATTTCCTCTTGGATGCTCTAGACCATGACGCCTAACCGTCTGGAAGAAGCACAGTCTTCAAAGGTAACAAGCGTCGGATCCACGCAGGATCAATCTCTTCAGTGATGCTCAATCACTTTGGGTTTGTAGGTGTTTGGGTTTGGGGTTTTCCTCACTTGATGATTTTCGCTCAAAGTCCTCGGAGGATGGGATGCTCTCAAATGACAAGTGTCAGTTTCTCTCGGAGCAGCCAACCAGCTAGTGGTTGTAGGGGGCGGCTATTTATAGCCTAGGGAGCAGCCCAACATGATAAGACATAAATGCCCTTCAATGATATGACCGTTAGGTGGGTAGATATTTTGGGACAGCTGGCGCATAATACAGTAACAGTCGGAAATTTGAGTATCAAATTCCCCAGGGCTATCATGTTCCTCACTGTGTAGGCAATCCACACTGGCGAATTCCTAACTCCTCAGTCAGAACAAATTCCTCAGAGACCAGAAGAACTTTGTCTCTGTCACTGAAGAATATGACTGAACCGTATGAGATTTCCAATCGCTTCACTCGAAGGGATTGGTAGGTGTAGGATTTTGAGTTGAGCATCACATGGAAATTTTTCCTTAGTATTTCCTCGACCCCCTTTAACAGTACGGTGTTTCCTATGACTCAAGAAAGAGAAAATGAAACTACGAAAACAAAAGTCTTCACGCTTCATGTTCCTCAAATGAATACCAAGTCTTCAAGGTTACACCAATTTCTTCACTTTCAAAGTCTTCAGAAAGTCTTCAGAATTCCAAAGTCTTCAGTCGAAGAACTTTATTTTTAGGGGTCGACTTTCTCTGTAAATATCAAACTCCTCATAGACTTATAGACCTGTGTACACTCATAAACACATTAGTCCCTTAGCCTATAAGTCTTCAATACACCACAATCACTAAGGGGCACTAGATGCACTTACAAACATCCATCTTAATCTTAGGCAAGGTCTTCTGAGCCTTTGAGGGGTTGATCTTGGGCTGCTTGGTGACTTTCTCCGCCAGCTCCGGAGTTGAAGACTGAGCGCACTTCTATGCTTGAGCGCTCGAGGCCACAGCCTTACCACACCTGCACGCTGGATCATGGTGTTGCTTGGGTCGACGTTCTGAACGAGGCGGTGAGTCGACTACCTCCTTGTCGTCTGACTCGTCGCTCTCGTCTTCATCATCTTCGTCCGGCGACTCCCAATCACCACTCTCCTTCGCGCTGTCCTCGCCCTCATGGTCCTGCTGCAGAGCTTGTTCGCCATTGGGCATCGAGTACATCTCCGTATAAATCTACAAGACAATAAGTCAAGTGGAAATCAGTCGGATTCAAAAATAGTCGGAAAATGTATCCAAATGCAATCGGTTGTAGCGGCCGAACCTTGTCTGGCTGATTACTGTCGCTGAAAGGATCAACTCTCCTGGCACCCCTGGGGTTGTCCTTGTTTCCTGTAATACTCCTCTGCCATTGGGCCACTGTTTTGGCCGGCACCTCCTCTGGATGAACCCGAGCGATGTCGCCAGCTCTGGAATACATCCACATAGAATGGTCACGAGCCTGGAGCGGTTGGATGCGCCGACTGAGGAATACCTCCACCAAATCCATGCCGGTGACGCCTTGGTTGATCAGCTGGACCACCCTCTCGACCAGCATGGCCGTCTCCGCCTTCTCCGCGGCGGTCACATTCAACGGAGAGGGGGTCTGAACACGATCGAAGGAAAAAGGGGGAAGTCCAGTAGACTGGCCTAGGGTCGCGATATCCTTGCAGTAGAACCAGGTCGACTACCAGCCTCTGACCGACTCAGGAAGGGTCATCGAAGGGAAAGAACTCCTCTTCCTCTTCTGGATACCCAAACCCCCACACATCTGGATAACGTGGGTTTTTCGTCATTCGAATTTGCTTTCTTCACCGTCTGGGAGCGGATGGTGAAAATGTGCTTGAAAAGGCCCCAGTGCGGTCGACACCCCAAGAAATTCTCGCACATGGACACGAACACGGCAAGATATGTGATGGTGTTGGGAGAAAAATGATGGAGTTGGGCCCCGAAGAAATTCAAGAAACCCCGGATAAAAAGGTGCGGAGGAAGCGAGAAACCGCGGTCGACATGGGTGGCGAGCAGAACACACTCACCCGACCGCGGCTGCGGCTCCGTCTCCCCCTCCAGCAACCGCGCAGCTTTGTGGACGATCAGCCCGGACTCGGCCAGCTCGTCCAAATCTTCCTGCCGAATCAAAGATCGGATCCAATCGCCCTGGATCCAACCCGACGGCAGTCCCGATCGCGATGACGACCCCCGATACGTCTTCTTGCCTTTCGCCGCCCCCGCCGCCTTCTTCACGCGTTCAGCGCCGCCATCTTTTCCTTCCCCATGGTGATGGGGCGGCGGCGTCAAGAGCAGAGGAGCCGGATGCGGTGGAAAGATAGAGGGAGAAGAAGGAGAATCGACGCGCACAGTGCAGACGCCTCGGCCTCGTCACTTTTAAAGGCCCACTTCCGAGTGGCTGACGCGTGGGCCCGGGCGATCCTGTCAAATCCCTCAACAGTCACGCGCGGGATACGTGGCGAAAAAGGTGGCGCGGAAATCGAAACGTTCCTGTTTATCCACCCCGCTTACCATGGCGCGCTCCGCCCCGCGCGATTCCCCGAAATTTCGAATCCCGTGAAATCCGGGATACGCCATAACCAATCGCGCCAAAGATTTCGTGTCAGAAACAACACTCGATGGATGACGTTATGAATCCAATCGGCAATTTCTGAATCGATCAAGGCGACTGAAACAAAGCCGAAGTTCCAACACTGGCCTCCGTTCAAAAATGAATAGTTGTGAAACACAAGAGTCAAAGCAAGATCAACTTCAACCTTCTTTTCACTCGGACCTCAATCCATTCGGGGGATAATGATGATGACATAGACCTGGGGTAGGGTCATAGGCCTGACCTATTCGCCCTATCCAAGGTCACTATCCTAGAAACAAAGAAGCTCAAGAGACAACAGGGAGGGCCCAACAAAGGTGTCGAGTGCAATCCACTCGACCTACCGCTACTCGGAGACCCCTCCTTCCTGAGGTCACTCGACCACTCGACCATACAAGAATTCATTCGACTTATTGAAGACCAGGAGTCATCCAGAACAGCAACGGATAAGCATTCACTCTATAGTCTTTAAGGCCATTAAGGCATTTAAGGCTGGCGTTATCAGTAACGCATTCTCTTTATGTACATTGAACTCTTGGTAACGGAGGATGGCCGGGGTCCTGGCGCACTCTATATAAGCCACCCCCTCTTCTGGCACAAGGGTTCGCACCCCCTGTAACACACACACACACACACACATAATCCAGTCGACCACCTCCGGGCACCGAGACGTAGGGTCATTACTTCCTCTGCGAAGGGCCTGAACTCGTAAAACTTGTGTGTACAACTTCGCCATAGCTAGGATCTTGCCTCCTTATACCTACCCCCATTCTAATGCCAGTCTTAGATCCACGACAGGTGGCTCCTCAGAAGGCGGCCTCGGGGAGTGGCCGGACGATGATGAGGAGGACGACGAGCCGTGTCGCACCCTTGGCGCCGACAGGGTGGGCGCCAGCTCCTCAGCCACGCCGACTGCAGCAGCCGGCGCGCCGAAGCGCCGGGCCGACGCTCGGGTTGTTCAGCAGCCAGCCCAAGAAGGTCAAGACCTCGGCCGCCGCGACCAAGCGGCAAGTGGCTGCCGCAAAGGCAACCCTCTTCCAGAAGGGCCCGAAGCAGTGCCCGATGTTATCCACGTAAGTGTCTTTGTCTTTTCTTGCGTTTGCTTTCCTTCTTTCCTCGCAATCTTCTTAGTTGTTTTTCTTGCTTCATCGAGCAGGGCCCCGCTCTCTCTCTTGCGGGCCCCGTCTGCCTCGGTGATTGGGGCGGCACACAGCTCCGGAGACACCCGTCGTGTGGATCCACTCGCCGCCCTCTAGGAGGCGACGAAGAAGAACGCGCGGGAGGAGCAAGAGGTCGTGGCCCGGGAGAAGGCGGAGGCGGCCAAGGCGGCGCATGCGAAGGCCGACGCGGTGGCCAAGGAGCAGGCAGACGCGGTCGCCAAGGCGCAGGAGGAGGAGGCGTCCTGTAGCCAGTCTCCGGAGTCCACCGGCCCGTCGCATGTGGAGCCGCTGGTGCCGGAGGGCCAGGCCCCGACTGGAGGGGCTGGCGTCGACCAGCCGGCCTTGGAGAGGGGACGGGGCGGCTCAGTCGTCTTGGAGGTGGAGGCGCCTCTGCGCGCGCTGCCTGCCGATGCGCAGGGCAGCCGGCCTGAGGCGCCACCGGTGCCGCCATCTGGTGGCGAGTTGGTGGTGGGTCCGACTCCAACCGTCCGCGTTCCCGCGCGCCAGCTCCCAGCGAAGGCGACCTCGGCGCCAAGGCCGATAGAGATCAGGGCCGCCAGCTCGTCGGCGCTCGACACCGAGGCCACCAGCGCCGCCCCATCGGATTGGACGTCTGGGGGCGGCATGGGTGTTCTGAACGTGGCCGTGCAGGACATCCTGGCGCGGTTCACCACCCAAGGCGCCGCCCTCCAGCAGTCTATGTAGGAGTTCTCGGCAACGCGAGCGGCCGTCCGGGTACGTCACTAACTTCTTGTTTTTTCGATTCTTGCAATCTTCCGTGGGGGACCCACTGGGTGTAGCCCCCGAGTTCCGGGCCGGCTGCTCAGCAGGCGGCTCAGAACTGTAATGTAAGTTCCGAGTGCTGACTTCTTTCTTTTTCTTCTTTTGTCTTTGTTGCAGGACTACCAGAAACCTCGGTGTGGCCGCCTACAACTCCCAGAACCAGGAGCTGGCCAAGCGGACCACCGACTTGAACCAGAGCCGGAGTAAGCACTCCGTATTCTCTCCCACCGGGTGTAGCCCCCGAGATTCGGGTCTACTGCTGAGCAGTCGGGCCGGATCTCCCGGCAACGACTTGTATTTTTTGTTGATGTTGATGTCTTTTCTTACTTGTCTTTGCAGGGGCGGCCGCCGAACTGCAGCAGCACCTGGGTGAGGTCCAAACCGAGCTTCACGCCAAGGAGGAGGAGTGCAGCCAGGCGGCCCAGGAGCGTGAACGCCTGGCCAAAGAGCTGGCAGACCAGGCAGAGCGGCACAAGGCGGAGCTCCAGAAGCTGAAGGAGAGCGAAGACTCCCTCAAGTCTGAGTTCGAGACTCAATGCTGAACTGGGCCGAGAAGGAGAAGTTTCTGTCCGATGGCTACGGCGAGATCAAGGATATGATCGACGGTAAGTTACTTCCTCTTTTGAAAAGACGACGACTGCCGCAGGAGTCGGCTTCCGTCTTCTAATTTCTTTTTCTTGTTCTTGCGCAGAGTACTTTCTCGGTCACTCCGTCGCTATCAGCCAGGCCATCGAGGCGCAGCGCGACCAGTGAAGGAGGTTGGGCGTGGACATCGCGCTCAACGCGCCCCGGAATCTTGGCGAACAGTTCCTGGCCATGAAGACGCACCTGCCGCCGGCTCACTGGATGCTCCGCCGCCTACAGCGCACCGGGTCTCAGGTGCTGACCGCCCTGTGGCCACACGATCAAGTTCCGTGCACCCCTAGTTGGACTGCCGACTGGCTGGAGGTAGCAGTCGGATGATTCGACGCCTGGAAGGGTGTCGCGGCTCGGGCGGGTGCTCGGACGGCCTTGGATTTCGCCAAGGCTTGGTATCCAAGCCTGGACCTGGCCCAACTGGCCACCTTTCAGCAGGAGGCCAGTCTGGAGCTGGCGGCAGTGGGCCGCGCGCTCACTCAACGCGCGGCGGCAATCGCCGAGTACGCCAACACCACCATCACTACAAAAAAATACACTTCCGTGATGATACGTGTTTGTCACAGTAGGTCGCGTTTTTTGTCATGCATGTACATCCATGACAAATTTATGACAGAATCAAGATAGTCATACCTGTGCTGTCGTAGAAGTCACTACTAGAAAAAGGGCTATAGATGGGATTGACACTAATGGCGCACCAGACAAGCGGTGCGCCATTAGTATATACTAATGGCGCACCACCTTCTGGTACGCCATTAGAGTTGAAACTACTAATGGCGCACCAGGCGCAAGGTGCGCCATTAGTATCAAAAATTTTTTAACTAGTGCGCCTGTCCAAACATACTAATGGCGCATCCAGACACAGTGCACCATTACTAGTTGTAACTAGTAATGGCGCACCTGGCCCAGGGTGCGCCATTAGTATCAAATTTTTTTTTAACTAGTGCGCCTGTCCAAACATACTAATGGCGCATCCAGACACAGTGCGCCATTACTAGTTGTAACTAGTAATGGCGCACCTGTCCCAGGGTGCGCCATTAGTATCAATTTTTTTTAAACTAGTGCGCCTGTCCAAACATACTAATGGCGCATCCAGACACAGTGCGCCATTACTAGTTGTAACTAGTAATGGCGCACCTGGCCCAGGGTGCGCCATTAGTATAAAAAGTTTTTTTTTAACTAGTGCGCCTGTCCAAACATACTAATGGCGCACCACCAGAAGGTGCGCCATTAGTAACCTGGATTACTAATGGCGCATCTAGAGTTGGTGCGCCATTAGTAAGTGGGCAGCAACAAGATATTTTGGACAGCCTCTCCTACCCACACTCACTTTCTCCCCACTTCATTCTCTCCAACTCCTCCTTGTCTCGGGTGCCTCCTCTTTTTCACCTCATTTCCACCATAGATTCATTCAATTTAAGTGGTTTAATTACCTTGTTTTGATAGGTAAGTAAGGGGGGAAGCTATATTTATGTTGTTCTCCCTACAACAATGTGCACAAGCACTTTTTATGGCCTAGCTAGATCTATGTATGTTCGTGGTGTTGCATATGTTTGTGGTGTTGCATATGTGTTTTCGTTTGGAGGTGTACCGGTATTTGAAATGCGATAGTTGCCAATATTTTGCCGGAATGTTGATTCATTTCCGTTTCGGCGAGAATTTTGGCATTAAGCATTCTTTTTGGTCCTATTTTTAGGGAAAGTCATGCCAAATTTTTTGTTGGTTCTAAAATATCGTTTTGCTCTACCCCGCAGGCGACCATGGTCCGCATGATGACCGAAGGCATCGTGAATAGGTTTTTGAGGTCCGCGAAGGCCGAGATGCTTCAAAAGAACGAGACGGAGATAAGATGTCCGTGTCGAAGATGCAAGCTGAAGAGCCTTATTGCGGACCCGGAATCCTGGCAGGTGCGGGACCACCTGCTCTTGCGTGGTTTCATGGATGGCTATCGGTGGCAAGGTGATGAAGATGACTACGAAGTCGTCCATGGGGGCCGGGCAAGAAATGATGAGGAAGGGCAGCAAGACAACCACCGCGGCTCGGGCGGGCGAGAAGACGAAGAATCCCCAGGAGATGATCACGACGGTGATGCTGTACACAGTCATCATGTAGAAGATGCAGGACATGATGATGAGGAAGATGCCGGAGCAGACGACGGGCATGATCATGAAGATGATGATGCCGGCGGAGCAGACGACACTGGACCATCGATGGGCTGGGTGCAGGACCCTCATATTCAAGAGCTGCTTCTCAAGCAGACGGATAACGCAAGAGCTGCCGCCCGAGAGAAAGCCAAGATGGATCAACTTGAGTTAGACGCGGTTACTCCATTGTATGAAGGATGCAGGCCCGAGGATACCCGCCTGAAAGTAACGCTCATGGCTCTGGAGATGAAGGTAAAACACAAAATGACCGACGCATGCTTCGACGAGAACATGTCATTCTGGCACGAACGTCTTCCCAAGGGGAACAAGTGCCCGACCAGTTTGGAGGAGGCGAAGAAAATCGTGTGTCCTCTGGATTTACCGCACGTGAAATACCATGTGTGCATGAACAATTGCATCATTTATCGGGACGAGCACGCGGAGTCTACCATATGTCCGGTGTGCGGCGTCACTCGATACAAGAAGAGGAAGAAAGCTCCTCGAACAGTGGTGTGGTACTTTCCGATCACTCCTCGTCTGCAGCGGTATTTCGCGGACCCTAAGGTAGCAAAGCTCCTGCGTTGGCACGCGGATAGGGAGGAGAAGAAGCGAGAAGATGACGCAAATGATCCGGAGATAGATAAAAAAGACAAGATGCTGAGTCACCCTAAGGATGCGAGCCAGTGGCAAGCGTTGAACTTCGAAGACCTAGAATTTGGGAACGATCCAAGGAACATCGTGCTGGGCGCGAGCACCGATGGAGTCAATCCGTTTGGCAGCCAGAGAAGCACACATAGCACCTGGCCTGTGTTTGTGTGGATGTACAACCTTCCCCCCTGGTTGTGCATGAAGAGGAAGTACATTCACATGAGTATGCTAATTGAAGGACCGAAACAACCAGGGAACGACATCAATCTGTATCTGGGGCTGCTGAAAGAGGAGCTTGACACGCTGTGGAAAACGCCAGCCAATACGTGGGACGCCGCAGAGAAAGAATATTTCCCTATGAGAGCCGCGCTGCTCACGACGGTGCACGACTATCTCGGATACGGATATCTCGGGGGGCAGGTGGTCCACGGATTTTCTGGATGCGTCAGGTGCATGGATGACACAACGTATCGCCAGCTAGATAGAGATCCCGAGTCTTTGAAAACCGTGTTCATGGGACATCGAAGGTGGCTTCGCGACGATGACCCGTGGAGAAAACGCAAGGGTCTATTCGATGGTGAAACCGAACCCCGAGGACGCCCGCGTACGAGGAGCGGCGAGGAAATAGACGAGCTGTTGAAAAATTGGAAAGACTGCCCACTGCCGGGAAATAAGAAAAAGGTGCCAGATCCGGGAAAGAAGCGAAAGGCGCCAGAGCCGCTGCTGAAGGTATGGAAAACGAGGTCTGTTTTCTGGGACTTGCCGTACTGGAAGATCCACCGTGTGCCTCACAGCCTTGATGTCATGAATATCACGAAGAACGTGTGCGAGAGTCTGCTTGGTACCCTGCTCAACATGCCAGAGAGGACCAAAGATGGGCCGAAAGCAAGGGCAGACTTGAAATCAATGGGCATCAGGCAGGAGCTTCACGCTATATATGATGATGATGATGATGATGAGGCGAAGCAGGACATGGAAAGTCGTCGCAAAGGCAAAAAGGCCAAGAAGACCGGAAATGACTACCCTCCCGCGTGCTTCACTCTAAGTCAGGAGGAGATCGAGCAGTTTTTCACCTGCCTCGTAGGAGTAAAACTTCCTTACGGTTACGCGGGGAAGATAAGCAGATACCTAGACCTAGCGAAGCTGAAGTTCAGCGGGATGAAGTCTCACGACTGTCACGTGCTGATGACGCAGATACTTCCAGTTGCAATCCGTGGGATCATGGACGCGCACGTCCGTGAAACGCTATTTGGCCTATGCAACTTTTTCGACGTCATCTCTCGGAAGTCTGTTGGCGTGAGGCAACTCAGAAGGCTACAGGAAGAGATCGTGGTGATACTATGCGAGCTTGAGATGTACTTCCGCCCGCATTCTTCGACGTTATGGTGCATCTGCTGGTCCATATCGTGGACGATATCATCCAACTCAGGCCGACGTTCCTGCACAGCATGATGCCGTTCGAAAGGATGAATGGTGTCATCAAAGGATACGTTCGCAACATGTCATGTCCAGAGGGAAGCATAGCCAGGGGCTTTCTGACCGAAGAGTGCATCTCCTACTGCACGAATTATCTAGGCATCGAGAACCCCGTTGGTCTGCCCGTCAACAGGCACCTCGGCAGGCTCGCTGGATGGGGTCACCGTGAGGGTCGCCGCGAAATGCATGTCGACTTCGAGGGTCGACTCGCCGACTTTGAAAGAGCAAACCTAGTCGCGCTACAACACATAGACGTGGTCGATCCTTGGGTGGTAGAGCACAAAACCTTTATTAAGAAGACGTACAATGACCGAGGCCAACAGAGGACGGACGGAGATATACTCAAAGAGCACAACTCATGTTTCACGCGTTGGTTCAAGCAGAAGCTTCTGTCGTACCCTTTACATGAGGATTCTTCCGCGGAAGAACAACTCATATTCACCTTGTCACAGGGCGCCGAGCACAACCTGATGACCTATGAGGCGTACGATATCAACGGCTACACATTCTACACCGAGGCCAAGGACATGAAGAGCGATGGTTATCAGAACTCCGGGGTAACGATGGAATCCTACACCGGTAACGACAAGGACAGATACTACGGAAGGATTGAGGAGATCTGGGAGCTGAGCTACGCTGGAGAGAAGGTCCCGATGTTGCGTGTCAGATGGGCCAAGAGCGTCCTAAAAGAAGACCGGTATTTCACCACCATGGTTATACCCGAAGCCAAATCCAAGACCGCAGGCGCAAACGTCACCGCGAAAAATGAGCCATGGGTACTGGCTTCCGAAGTGGACCAATGCTTCTTCATTACCGACCCGTCAAAGCCCAGTCGTGTTGTCGTGAGGAGAGGCAAAAGGAAGATCATCGGAATGGATGGAGTAGCCAATGAGCAAGACTTCGACAAGTACGGCGACCCGAGAATCGAACATGACGACGATGATGAAGTAGCAGCATACACCACAAGAAGAAGCAGGACCACCCTACCTAAAGGACGTCCGTTCCACAGAAGAACTCCATTTGCGAAAAAGAAGGGCAAGAAGATTGTGAACAGATAGCTAGCTAAGATCGATTGTATTTAAATCGTAGCCTTCATTTCTCGATTGTATTTCATGGGCACTTTTTGAACTATCATGAATATTTTTAAATTTCATGGACACTCGATCTCGATCCCCCTCCATCTCGATCGCTAGCTATCCCACCTCGCCAGATCCGGTCCCCCTCGCCGCCGAGCACCCCCCGGTCCACCGGCCCCCCGCACCCCGCGCACCCTCCCCCGCTCCACCGGCATTACTGTTTGATGATATTTTTAAAAAAATTATTACTGTCTTATAAAAAATATTACTGTTATGATTTAAACAAGTTTGAACATATTTAAACACAAATAAATATCAAACAACATTTTAAATGCATAAAAAAAATTGTGGAGCCTGGGAATCGAACCCAGGACCTCCTGGTGTGAGAACTGGCTGCTGACCAGTCGAGCTAGTAGAGGGAACTTGGTGTGGATCAGGTAAGGTGGAAGATAACCTGTTGGCTCGAGCAGAAATCAAAAAAAAACTAATGGCGCACCAGGGTGAGGTGCGCCATTAGTATGGATGTACTTATGGCGCACCAGGGTGAGGTGCGCCATTAGTATGGATGTACCTGTTGGATAACCTATCCCCTCTCTCCCTCGCCCTCGCCCTCGATCCCCTTCCCCTCTCCTCTCCCGACGCCGCTGCCCCGCCGCCTCGACGCTGCCCCGTCGTCCTCGTCTCCGCCCCGACGCCCCGACGCCGCGACGCCGCCCTCTCCTCTCCTGACGCCGCCGCCCCGCCGCCCCGTCGTCCTCGTCTCCTCCCGGACCTCGTCGCACCACCACCAACATCCACAGCGTCGACGTCTTCGTCCCCGACGACGCCCCCGTCTTCTACGCCCGCAGGTACCCCATCCAAATCACCCCCGCCTCCATTTCCCACCTCTCCCTCTCTGCTCCTAATACAACAATCTGTCCCTATGCGAGCAACCATGATTGATGAGGGGGGATTAGTACATTAGAAAATCAAGAGGCCAGGGGTGATCCTCCTTTTTAAAAAAGAAAATCAAGAGGCCCACGAGAAAATCACAGGGAGAAGCTAGTTGGTTCCCAACACGACCTCGGAACACAAGATTGACTTTGCGGTCGTAAATGTAAACAGGTCAAAAATCATGGTCATGTTGTAACAATGCATATATGTAGCTCAGAGAAAGGGGGAACATCAAATCATCCATTGTAGGAAGAGGAGCCATCGCCATGATAGTTATTTGTTTCTCTATCTAGCACAAATTGTTTATCACCAGATAGTTTAGGCATTTCTATAGATTAATGAAAGAATGCAAAAGGATGAGACATATATAGACTTCAGATATCTAATTCGTGACTCCCAGAAAAGTAGAGCAAAAATTTGGTGTGGCTAATGGTTAAATGCCTGTTAACCACCAAACTAAACTACTAGTGTGGCAACTAGAAATTAAGAGATGCAAAAAAATCGCTGGTGCACTTTGCCTGAATTTTGCCATGGCAACTACTACAGAATTTTGCCATGGCAATTACTCCAGAATTTGGCCATGTCAAAAACTCGTAGAGATTCTATCCATGGCAACTACTCATAGCAAAGTCTGCCATGGCAACTTTCATAAAAACATTCAGTTTGCCATGGTACTTGAAATAAGTTTGACATGTTGTGGAAATTTCAGACTTTGCCATGTTTTACATTTGTCGTGTTTTTAGCTAAGAGCAATCCTACATTTGCCATGTGACCATGGTCCCAAGATTTGCCATGGCAAAAGATTGTAGCTGTGTAAACAAAAAAAAGTGTGATAGCTCAAAAAATGAGATCTGAACCTACTACACAAAAATTCAGTTATGTATCAAGGTGGCAAAATGTTTGTTTGTTCTGTAAAATAGCATGGCAAATTTTTATCTAAGAGTTTGTTCTATTTGTATTTATCTAAAGATTAGCATGGCAATTTTCTACATGGCACAATCTTTTAGCATGGCAAAATATAGGATGATAGCATCCTAATTTTTTCATATGGCAAATATGAAGAAAAGCATCAACTTATACCCGAGGAAAAAATCTGAAGCTAGTGACCCGTGCAAAAAACAAAAAATTAAAAAATCAACGGCTAATATTAACTCAGTAGTGTCTTAAAATTTCTCAATTTTGTTTGCCAAAAAATAACCTCTGGGTGTAATGAGCAGAAAATGAAGAACATATTTGTGTTTCCAAGTAAATACAGTACCTCCTGCTGTAACTGCTGAGTTCTGAGACAGCACTCTTTTCTTTTAATTTTCAGAACATTTACAGTCTTGCTCACTACTCTGGTTCTTCTTTATCAGTGGATGCAAAGTCAAAAACAAGAGCTTTTAGGACTTCATGTTTTGAAACCAGTTAAATCATATAGTTTCTGTTATTTTTTCTCATGCTCCTGTTCTCTGAACATATTAGCTGGAAGCATCACATAGTTTGTTAGCTTTTTACAGACAAGTGTGCTTTGATTTTTGTTTAAGATTGCAGCTATCTTCATGTTGTTTGTTCCATAAATATTCTTATATACCATCAAAATAACTTCTGTTAATTATGTTCAGTACTGATGAATTTTTCATTGACTATTTTGAACACTGTCATTCTCAAGTTAAGTTTGTACTCTGTAACCTCATAACCTCATAAAGAGCAATATATTTGTTTGGCTGTCTTCTGTTAACAATATTTACCCCTGTTCTTTCATGTGCAATTAGTTTCATTACACTGAAAACTAAGTTTCTGATTTATTTTGTTATACAAGTGTATTTAGTTACTTACTTACTCCTGGTAGCTAATAAGTGGTTACTCTTTGGACTTTGGTGGTGTATGTATAAAAAAACAGTAGCAAATAAAAAAAAGCAGTAGCAAATTAAAAAAACAGTAGCAAAAAATTAGGTATAAAAACAGTAGCAAATATAGCTAGGGCAATTTTGTTTAGGTATAAAAAACAGTAGCTACAATTTGTAAAAAGCATGAGCAACTGAAAATCATCCTGAAATATAGCTAGGACAAACTTCAGTCTTTTTTTTGTTTGTAACAGAAACTACAATAGTAAATATTTCCTGAAGTAAATATTTTCAGTCATTACAAATATGATACTGCTTGGAGATGATACTGCTTGGAGATGATACTGCTTGGTGTATTTTCCATGTTGTGATGGAGGCCTTTTTTGCCTTGTCCACCCAAGAGGCCCTTGAGTTTGCCGGAATGTCGATTAACTTCCGTACCGGCAAATTCGGGTACTCCATATGTCCTATTTTCAGCAAAGGTCATGCTGAAATTTTCCGTGAATTTTAGCATGACTTTGCTAAAAATAGGACATATGGGGTACTTGTGACTAATGCATGGGCCGGGGTATCTTAGTAGGTAATTAAGTAGGATCAAGTGCCCCGGCGTACTTGTGACTAATGCATGGCTTTTAGGGTGCCTCGGTGTCGATAAAAACCGAAATGATGAAAGCTTAGGCTTTTAGGGTGCCTCGGCGTCGAAAAACCCTCAATGATAAAAGCTTAGCTTTTAGGATGCCTCGGTGTCGACAAACCCTAAATGATGAGACCATGATCTTGTTCCTTGACAATAACCAACTTTTTGACCAACTTTTAGAGAGAAACAAGGCCAACAACGATGAGGCCGGGGGTTCAGGCGTCGACAAGCCATTCTGGAAGCTGTCCCAGGAGATGGAGGAACAACCTCACTTGTATGAGGACGCCGCCTTCCCCACCGATCCTGAGACCACTGATGGTACCGCCAAGGATGACCCCACTGATGCCACCACTGATGGTGCCGCCGAGGATGCCACCCCTGATGATGGCGGCGCACGCACAGATGGCAGCCAACCGAAGAGGCAACGGAAGGACCGGCGCCCGACTGTGCTCCGCACCCTCAAGGAGGAAGTTACTGAAGTGGACTCCGACAGGAATCCAACGGCGCCCGAACGAATAGTCAAGGGGTACTCGCTTCAGCTCGGGTGCATTCTCCGGAGCACCGTCTCGATCAACACCGAGAACCTGAGGCATCCTGACCGAGGGAATTTGCGCAACCTCCTCTTCACGAAGCTGCACGAACGATACAAGTTCCCCGCTGAATTTGAAAACACAAGCTTCAAAGGGAATAAAGTGAACAATGCTGCCCTCACGAAGATGAGCAAGGCCCTGTCTACTTGGAAAAGCAATGTGAAGAGAATGATCGAGAAAGGTGAGAGTTATGAGAAGATCAAGGAGAAAAATCCTTCGATCACCGAAGATGACTACAACGACTTCAAGATCAATTGCTCGAGCACCGCACACTCCGAATCAAGTAAGTGGGGGAAAGAAATGCGGGAGCTGAACTTAGGGGAACACACACTCGGTCCCGGCGGTTACAGAGTGGCGGAGCCTATATGGGACAAGGAGGAGGCGGACCGTGCCGAGCAAGGCCTACCGCCCCTCTTCGATAAATACGGTGACAAGCAGACCAGGAACTTTGTCAGGGCCCGGTACAAGAAGGACCCGAAAACAAAGGAGCTTACCACGGATCTGAAGACCAGGGCGCTTGAGCTTGTTCTGGTAAGGAATACACCCCCTCGTAATTAGCTCCATATGGTTGCATTCTAATTAATGAAGCCAAATTTCTAAATGGTTCACATTCCTTCCGTAGGCGACTAAAAGCAGTAGCGCGGGGTTGACTAAGAGCAACCCTTGGGACACCACTCTAAATAGGGCGTTGAATGTAATGAAGAACAAGGATAAGCTCAGTAAGCCGACGTCAGCTGGTCGTGTGGCCGGCAAAGGCTTGTCGACAAAATGGTCGTCATACTATGACACTGCTGGGCGAAAGGAGAAAAATACCAGCTCGGAAAGCCAGGCGCGCGAGGTTCAAGAACTCAGGGCACAGGTGGCGCGGATTCCGGAGATTGTCCAAGAGCAAGTGCAACAACAACTCGGAGCAACGATCACCGCCATTGTGCCTACCTTGATCCAGGGGATTAGTGCGTGGATTGCGGGCGGCCAACAGGGGCCGCCCCCGATTCCTAGCTTCACGGCCAGCAACTCGCAGAACGCGATGGCGGGGCCATTGGTGTCTCCGGCGGAGCCAGCATTGGTGTCTCCGACGCCGGCACGGGAGCTTAATGCACCCGGGTGTACGCCGGCCGGCACCTCTGCAGCAAGCGGCCCCTCCGTCAACTGCACGCCCGCCGTTGGTGGTGCCTCGACATTAGCCGAGCTCGACGCCATCATCACGGTAACTAATTAAGCCTCTCTCGGCCGAGGACTTCATCTCCTTGCCTTTGACTGGGCATCCCTAACGCCCTACATGTTTTCGCAGGGCGCCGCCGACGTTCCGTGCACTCTCCTGCACTTCGTGAACAACGAGTTGGTCGATGTCGCCAAGGGAAAAATCGTTCAACCGGGCAACCCCTTGTTCCACGGTACCCAGATGCCACCCAACTTGTTTAGGGTTCAACTGGTTCGGGTGCTGCCAGGCTGCGACGAGGTGTTACCTCCGATTCGACCCATGGGGGCCGACGATGATGACGTGATGAACCTCAGCGCCTGCCTGAGCTGGCCCCTGCTTTGGCCGAAGAGCCAGATTCGTTTGGGGGCGGGGGACACCACCCCAAAGACAACACCGCCAGTCGTGCCGGCGCCAAGTCGGCCCCATGGCAAGACCGCCGCAACGGTGCCGGACATCCCTATGCCACTGGATCCAAACATGCATATGGCACAGGATCAGAACGACGACGACGACGATACATTTGCCAATGTCGATCAGTACTTTGCCGATCATGGGGATGGTGGCGACTTCATGGGGCCTCCTTCTCAAGAACCCAATCCAACAAAAGACGTGTGCGATCTAGCTGGTACCGCGGAGAAGCCAAGTTGCAACAGGCGTCGTCTGCAGTTCAGCTCTCAGGAGACGCCTCCAGCTGCCGACTTCACCGAGCCTCAGATAGGCGAGGTGCCAAATATGATCAGCCCCAACACACTCAAGAAGGCGGTCTGTGAGCAGAACTCGGTCCCATTACAGGAGATCAAGAAGAAGGCACGCAAAAGAAAGACTAACAAGGGTGCGGGCCAGCCGGCACCGAGTACGATCCATGCTCAGGACGGGCCACCTTGAACTGCGGATATCTCGAGGAGGGTGCATGTGGCGGGTAGGCCGATGCTACCGAGAAATATGCTCGATGCTGCAACCGGTGCTATGCGGAGTCCGCATGACAGTGTTCTTTCTTTGGAGAAGCGGCGTCTCCGAGAGAAGGATGTGGCGTACCCGGTTTTCGCGGCCAAGGTGCCAGAGGGCAAGGGCTTTGTGGCTAACTCCATCGGGGGTACGATCGTCCTGCAGTTTGATGACATCCACGCTATGTTGAACCTTCATCCACTGCACTACACCTTCGTTCGGCTATTTTCGCCGAGTATGGAGATGCGGATCATTCGCGACAAGACCCCGGACATCGTGATAGTCGACCCCTTCTACATGCGTGCCAAGATCTAAGGCAGCGCTGGGGACCGGCAAGTCGCGAGTTCTTACCTCGAAGGCGTCATTCTGGCAAACCAAGATAAGGACAACTTCCTCGTGCCTTACTTTCCCGAGTAAGTCCTTCCCTCAACCGCCCCGTAACATATGAATTCTTAGATTTCGATCGTTTTTCTTTTAACATTCCGTGTTTTCTGCAGTGAAACACATTGCACGCTCATCCTCCTAAGCTCCAAATATTCCATGGCCACGTATTTCGACCCGGACCGTCAGTCGAACGTAGACTACACAAATGTCAAGAAGGTTCTTGATGATGTTCTCCCCGGCTACGTAAAATCTGGAGGCACCTTCACCAGGCCTATTCGTAAGTACGGCAAGCACGTGTTCTCCCACAACACGACGTTCTGCTGCGTCAAGCAGCCGCCTGGCGGTTAGAAGGGTGCCTACTACGCCATCCATCACATGCGGGCGATCGTACGGGACCATCATCAACTACTGCTACCGAGTAGACTCAAAGATTGGGCCGCGAGCGTGTCGGCAATCCAGGACGCGGACATCAGACAAGAATTCTTTCGCATCCAGTCGGAGTTTGCGGAAATCATCCATCAAGATGTCCTTCGTACCTCGGGGCAGTTCTACCTCAGAAATCAACCGTCCAACAATGACATCGACACAATCCTACAAATGCAGGCTGACAACGCCTGTGGTTTCATGACTCCCACGATAGACGGCGGCTTCATCCACGCTCCGGTCCCTTGAGTCGAGTCGAAAGCAGTGATGCTGTGTCTAGTTCTGAAACATCGATTGGCTCATGTTGTAATTAAACTTTAATGAACTTGTAGTATGTCTCTTTGGTTTCGAGAGTCCTTCAACTTAGATGTAATCGATGCTATTAATGTCTTGCTTTTCTCTTCCGATCGTTCTGTTGCATACTTATATATTGCTTATGTATTGTCTGTGAATTGGTACTAACGTTTCGTTTGGCTACTGCATAGCGATGCCGTGGTATGTCGTGTACAAGGGTAAGGTTCCCGGAGTCTACGACGACTGGGAGGAGTGTTGGAGACAGGTTCACCGATTCAGCGGTAACAGTTACAAAGGGTACGCCACTAGGGCCGAGGCCGAATCTAGATACGCCCGCTATCTAGCGGGAGAGGGGAGGGAGCGTTGGAGGAACCGGATGAAGACGAGTTTCATCGTGATGATGCTCATCGTGATGACCGCAACTCTCTTCTATGTGATGGTAGTTTAGATGATCGATATCGACTTGTAATGTGAGGACAAACTCGCGGTCTCGAGACTTGTAATATAATGATTCATACTTATACATTTTGTTCGGTCTTTTCAATTCGGAGACTAATATGATGAATTGTATTCGGAGACTAAAATGATGAATTGTATTGAGAGACTAATCTTCTATTGTATTCGATGAATCTATTGTTGATGTGTGCTGTCTATATTTTGTCCAATTATACATTTTGTAACCTGTGCAAAAAATAGAAAATAAAAAAACAAAAAAAACCTAATATTCATACTAATGGCGCATCACATCATAGTGCGCCATTAGTATGCCAAAGGATACTAATGGCGCATCACTAAACAGTGCGCCATTAGTATGCCGAAGTTACTAATGGCGCATCCTGCTGTAGTGCGCCATTAGTATGCCAAAGCACCTGGGTATACATGGCCCCCTGGGAGGCATACTAATGGCGCACTGTTGTATATACTAATGGCGCATCTGGGGTGCGCCATTAGTATACCAGATACTAATGGCGCACTAGTGGTGCGCCATTAGTAAAATATACTAATGGCGTGCTACTAATGGCGCACCCCTAATGCACCATTAATGGCCAGATTAGGTGCGCCATTAGTAGGCCTTTTTCTAGTAGTGAGTGTTCCATGACATTACCAAAATTATCATCACGGAAGTGTCCACTTCCATGACGATAAATCGCGCGTCACAGAAGTGCTTTCGTCAAGGGTGACCGACACGTGGCATCCACCGTAACGGAACGCCGTTAAGCTATCGGGTCGGGTTTTGGATCCGATAACCCGTTAACAGCCCTGACCAATGGGGATTTTCCACGTGTAAAATCATCATTAGCTGGAGGAAACATGTGTCGCCTCATCGTTGGGATAGATGTCATCCACTCATTGGACAGAAGGCGCCTATGATACGTCGACACGTGGCACGGCCCAACAGAGGCCCATTCCTGTGAAAAGGCCGGCCCGTTTGACTTGGTCAAAAGGTGGCGGGCCGGCCCATGGAAAGCCTGTTAACGGCCTATTCGCATATAGCCCATTTACAGCCTGCTAACCCAAGGCCCGTTACGCCCTATCCGAATTAGGCCCAGTAGCGTCATCTGGGCCATCCAATATGATTCTAGCCCGTTTTCACTTCTGGCCCATGTATGGCCCATGACGTCTTTCGGCCCATATGAGGCCCTATGTAAATCTTGGCCTATTAACGGCCCGTGGTGAAACTGGCCCGTAATGAACAGTGTATCACTTTACACCCATTAACGACCCGTGGTGAAACTGGCCCGTAATGAACAGTGTATCACTTTATACCCATTAATGGCCCGTTATTCCGTTGGGCCGTTTCCAGCCCATGTTATCTTTCAGCCTTCTTAGAGCCCATTTATTCTTGGGCTCATTTCCAGCATTCGTTTACTTACGGCCCATTACTGTAATTTTCTGCTTGGGGGCCAAATTCAGCCCGTGGTTACAGTCGGCCCGTTTGTGGTCCGTTAATACGTTGGGCCATTTTCATAGCGTCATCAAATACGGCCTATTAACGACGGCCCATTATGGTCGGCCCATGAACGGACGATTCCAACTCTAGCCTGTTTATGGCCATAATGCGGTCTGTTTGGCCCATGTTTGGCCAATCGATCATACGGCCCGTATAAGGCCCATTGATGATATGGCCCGCAGAAGGCCCATTGTTTCTACGGTCCGTAGAAGGCCCATTGTTTCTACGGCCCGTAGAAGGCCCACTGTTTCTATGGCCAGTAGGAGGCCCAGTGTCACTACAGTAAATATTAGCCCATGGTTATTGTGGCCTAGTTTAAAAAAATAGGTTATTGCAGCCACTAGCTAACCGCGGAAAAAGAATTGCAATGACTACAAGCAAACAAATAAACAAGACAACAAGGAAATAAATAAGCAAGCAACTAACGCTAGGCTATCACGGCTATTACACATATTACATCCACTGGGCATCAAAGTTCGCCACCAGTGCAAATATAGGGAACAAAGCAGCATATCATATACACTGGTTGTTAAAGTTGGCGACCAGCACAAATAAACGCCACAGCAAAATAAATCCAGAACTGAAACCACTTCAGAAGATCTCAAGAAACAGTATCCTGGGTACCCATAATGCTGGCAAGATGCTTAGCAAGCTTATTAACTTTCTCTTGTTTGGCGCTTAAATCCTCTAGCGCTTACTGTTGCACCAGAAAATATGCATCTGAATTCTGCAGGGACTTCCTCAGTCCTTCAGCTTCCTGCCGCAGCACATCTGATCGATGTCTTTCAACTTGAAGTTGAGACTCAAGAAGACGAACTGATTCAGGCAGCGAGTTCGAAGAGCTTGTGCCAGCAGTAGTGGCCAGTAACTCGAACACTACATCAAGACATGACTTCTGGGTTCCCTCACTGTCGTCAAGATAGTTTTTATCAGCTTTCTTGGAGACCAACAGGGATGTCTCACTATCTTGAACCTTATCTACATTACTTCCTTTATCATTGGATAACGCGGTACTGTTCTCCAATATTTTGTCCGCATTCTAAAAGAGAAACAAGCAGACACATCACATGTTTGCCATGTTGTATATGAAACTCATTTTGGTAAATGAGTTCAGTAGTAAAGTGGATAGGATAACATCATGAAACAAACATATATCTATGTACCATGGTCACTTTATGGTCTATATCATTCTAGTTTTTGTTGCCAAATCAATATAGAGACACAGTTCAAATAATATTTGTTCAAGACAAAGCAGAATAGACAGAATATAAGTGTGGGTAACTATAGAGCAATAACAACACTTGTAATGTGCATGACATGAGAACATAACTGTTTATTCAATTGAAACCGAAATCAACATAGAGCAGGTTACAACAACAAACCAGTTAAAGAAACAGGTTTAAAACATACCTGTTGCGCCATTGGAGTTTCAATTCCATCCTCCAAATTTGAAAATAGTTGGTATGAGTAAATACAGTAATGCAAGAGCAAAGGAGTATGAACCATAGCTACAGAACCTGACCTGAGAACAAATCTTCTTCTCCTTTAGGCGTTGAGTTGGGATTCAGAGTGGTGGTCCTTGTGCTTTGGGCATTGCAGTTCCCTTACTAACTGCTCGTGTTTGGGTGCTCTGTGGTGGAGACGGTGCTGTGTCAACTGGAACTGGGTTACTATCTGCAGGGGTTGGGGTTAGAAGGGGTGTAGCCGGTTCTCTGTCCAACTGGGTAGGGGTACAATCTGCGAGAGTCTGGGTTATGTGTGGTGGATCTGGTCCTTGGGCAAGTACAACCGTGGTTCTATCTGCATCAACTGGTAGCACTATCTTTTCTGAAGACCGTGTTGTTACTCCCCTAGATACTGCCATCACGCTCTCCAATTCAAATGGCTGATAAACAAGAAAAGTAATTGAAAGTATAGACATTGTATGATAGACAGGTGCAATTGATAGTGGGGAATAAAAGAGGGCATGAAATAATTCATATTTATGTTGTCTAACCAAACGGGATAGCATGACACAATTTCACATATATGATGGCTAACTAAACAGGATAGCATGACACAATTTCACATTATGATGGCTAACTAAAAAAGATGGAAAGACATAGTTCAAAATATGAGACTATGTAAACAGGATGACATGACATAACTATATAATGTGTTTATTAAATAGGTTGGCATGCCATAATTCACATACATTCACGGATAGAATGCCATAATTCAAAATATGATGACTGTAAGCACTAAACAGGATGAGATGATATAATTATATGATGTCTTTATTAAATGGGTTGCCATGCCATAATTCAGATAGATGATGTGTATGTACTATGTAAACATTATGGCATGATATAATTCAAATATATGATTTATATAGTAAGCAAGTAAGCAGATGGCAATCCATATATGATGTAAAAACTAAGCAATGCAAGACAACATGCATGACATGGGTAATATAACCCTGCCAAGTTTGAGCATAGACCTCAGGGGGGAAACAGGACTGGTCATCAGTCTCTGAATCCTCCTCTGAGGAGCTCTCTGTAACCAGCAAGATGTCTGCTTCAGCAGGTAGCATTGTCTGCTCTGAATGCCTTGTTTTCACTCCAGATACTTCCATCACCGCTTCAAATGGCTGATACACAGGAAGAGTAGTTCAATATACAAACGTTGTCGACAAATGGAACACGTAATACAAAAAAATGATAGCATGATATAATTCACATACATGATGATTGGCTAAACAACATGGCATTGCATAATTCACATATATAATGCCTTTGCGACAAGATAGCATTGTATAAGTCACATATATAATGTCTTGCAACAAGATGGCACTGCATAATTCACATATATGGTAATTAGACACTAAACAGGTGGCATTCAAACAAAGCATGTCTAAACTAATCAAATGACATAGCAATGTGAGACACCATACGCACGATATGAGCAACATAACCCTGCCAAGTTAGAGCATACACCTCGGGGGGCGGGGGATAGGACTGGTCATCTGTCTCTGAATCCTCCTCTGAGGAGCTATCCGTAACCAGTGAGATATGCGCTTCGTCAGATAGCATAGTCTGCTCTGAAGACCTTGTTTTCACTCCAGAATTTGCCATCACCGTGTCAAATGGCTGATGCACACGAAGAGCAGTTGAATGTACTAACATTGTTGACAAATGTAATATGTAACGAAAAAAAAGGATGGCCTGATATAACTTACATATAAGATGACTAGCTAAGCAGGATGGCATTGCAAAATTCACATATATGATGCCTGGCTAAACAAGATGGCATTGCATAATTCACATAAACGATGAATAAACTAAACAGATGGCATTCACACAAAGGATGTCTAAACTAAGCAGATGACATATTTGATGTATAAAGTAAGCAATGCAAGACACCATATGCATGATATAACCAACATTAGCATGCCAAGTTAGAGCGAAGACCTCAAGGGGTAAATAGGAGTTGTCTTCTCCTTCTGAATCCCCCTCAGAACAGATATCTTCCTCTCGATTACAATCCGAAATGCGTGGAGGGGGGCTGCCTTTGCGCCTACCATGGAGCGACGTCTGCATGAAATTTTATTGCCACACAAGGCTCGTCTCTTTTGCTCTATATGTTCAGTTCCATTGTTTACAATAACTGTCATGCATAGGAATAAAACATAGTGAGATTATGTAAGGAGTGCATGCACAAATCCAGAGTGATGGTAGCAACCTGTGGATAGACCCAAAACCAATAATAGCAGGCAGATAATGGCTTCAGTTAAAAAATACAGATAATGGCTTCTTTACTGTTTGTTTCCCACCCAACATGAAACTCATAGTAGACACCGGAGATTAACCAGATAGTAGATAGATACTATTGATAGCGGCCCCGATATGTACCGCACAACCATTTAAAAACTCAAGTTTGACCATTAGTTTGGAGCTGACTCAGAGTCTAATCGGTGAACAGGACGATAAAGTAGCATGTAATATTAAGCGATGCATAACGTAAGCAGACACGAAAGAGTGCGACCTCTCTTGCGGACCCGTGTAGTCCTCGAGGTCATCTGCTCGGTTGATTATGGTAATGCAGTTTTCATGGCTGCCAGCGGCAGGGAAGAAGATTTGAGGCGGCGAAAGACAGTCTGGAGGCTGGATCCCTGCTGTGCTAGACCCTTCTGTCGTTGGAGCAGCTGAGCTGGGGTGGACGACGGCGCAGCAGGAGCGGGACAAACCACGCAAGGTTTTCTTTGACAACTATCTATAAGAGAAGTAATTCTGTAAGGGCTCGTTTGAATTGGAGGATTCCAACAATGCAGGGATAGGAAATAGACAGGAATAGGATAGGAATGCACGTGCAAAACAGAGAATTTAAAAACACAGGATTTCTGCCAATCTGGGTGTTTGATTCACAACAATTGGAAGATCACATGATGCAAAGAAGCATGGTGAGATTAAGTCAAACCACAAGAAAATGTACGGTTATAATGCTATTATCTCTTAGTCTTGTGCTTCATGAATAGGAATTTGAAAAGGAGGACAAGTGAAAATTAAAATTCCTACGTTTTTTCTTTCAAGGAGACACTAAAGGAACAAATCCGTGTGCTCAGTGGACAATATATATAACATGTAGAGTAAAAAAGAGATGCAACAAGTGTACAACCTCTTTGGCGAAGCCATGTCGATCTCAGTGTGATTGGGTTGGCCGATGAGGATGCTCCAGCTGACTTTGCTGTCGGAGGAGGGGAAGAAGATCTTAGGCGTCTAGAGATGGAGCCCGAGGTACTGCTCCGCTGTGATGGAGGGTTTTGTCGTTGGAGCAGCTCCAGTGAGTTGTACGACGCCGAGGCTGAAGCAGGACAAGAGAGACAACAAACAACGTTAACTTGAGTGGAATTCTAATTGCATCTCCAATACATGACGTAAAATACATAACCACAAAGTGCTAGATGTAAAATACATCAGCTGCTCATCTCTAAACTTAACTGTCGAAACTAAACTTAACTGTCGAAACTGAACTTAATTGTCGAAACTGAATTTTGCTGTCGAAACTGAATTTTGCTGTCAAAACTGAATTTTGCTGTCGAAACTGAATTTTGCTGTCGAAATTGAACGCACTAACAAGGTGAGGCTACACATCGGTCGACTGACTTTTTCATATCTGGTCAGTGGATTTTGCAGCTGTTGGATACGAAATCAAGGGCCTGTGGTTCATCTTCAACCTCCACCCCCCTGAGCCGCCAGCCACCACCGGCCAAACAGCAGCCCCCCGCCGCCCGCGGCCGGCGGTGCGCCGCCCCGCCCGCCCCGAAAACACTCCCCACCGCCGGTCCGCCGCCGCCCCGGCCATCCCTCTGGCCCCCCCCGTGCCGAGCTTTTTCTCCGGCGATCCCCACGCCACCGCCCCGCCAATGCCCCGCCACCGCC